>NC_056750.1:128488517-128611017 GCF_019279795.1 Protopterus annectens
ACAACACCATTACAATACTACATAGTTATGAGTCACGCCACACAGACTGCACATTTCAAGGCTGTCATTATGACCTTCTAGGAATGCAGACATCAACAGGGATGCTGGCAGTTAAGATGCACATACCTGTGAACCTGTGTGTTTAAAGTAGGAATCCATCCTGACCTGGAGTATGCCCATCTGTGGAATGGATGACTACTATCACTATACAGGGTTACAATGGCGATGCTCATACACAGAGGCACATAACCAACACAAGGTGTCACTGGGCATGCTCACACACTTAGTAGCACAGGGTTGTTCGGAATGCACCATGTGTCCATCTACACAAGGTTATACTGGACATGCTCATACACTTAGTAGCACAGGGCTGTCTGGGATGCACTCTGATTCTAAACACGGAAGGCCACAGTGGCCATGCTATTACAGTTAGACGTAAAGAACACATTGTAATGGGCTGTGGCGTTAGTAGTTGTCATTGTTAGCAGTATACAAATCCCTACCTACCATATCACACTGCAGCAATACGCTTTTAGGGCATGCATTACGGCGAATACTGGGTTGCAGCATGCCTACAGGTGTGATAACAGCTGGAATGACAAAGGTGGTCATGTGATTTGCAGAGAGTGCATACTCTACAAACCATTGTACTTGTCTCATGTAGGCAGTCACACACTCACACACACACTTGGCATGTCTGGGATTAGAACACCAACCTATGTACTTTAGCACACTACAGCATTACGCAGTTACAGAATGCGCTACCCAGATTACTGGGTTACAGTACTCCCAGAGGTGTATTTCTAGGTGGGTGACATCATCAGCCTTGCCAAAGGTGGGTATAGGAATGGTATGGAGGGTAAGCAGTCTAAAAGCATTATTCAGTCCTCAGGCAGATGGGGACAAACACACACACACTTGGCAAGACTGGGATTAGAACACCGGCCTACGTACTTTATTACACTACAGCATTACATAGTTACAAAACACACTACCGAGATTACTAGGACACAGCACTCCCAGAGGTGTATTTGTAGGTGGGTGACATCATCAGCCTTGCCAAAGGTGGGTATAGGAATTGTATGGAGTGTGAGGAGTCTAAAAGCATTATTCAGTCCTCAGGCAGATGGGGAAAAACACACGCACACACACACTTGGCAAGCCTGGGATTAGAACACCGACCTAGCTACTTTATTACACTACAGCATTACACAGTTACAGAACTGTGACATCATCAGCCTTGCCAAAGGTGGGTATAGGAATTGTATGGAGTGTGAGGAGTCTAAAAGCATTATTCAGTCCTCAGGCAGATGGGGAAAAACACACGCACACACACACTTGGCAAGCCTGGGATTAGAACACCGACCTAGCTACTTTATTACACTACAGCATTACACAGTTACAGAACGCGCTACCGAGATTAATGGGACACAGCACTCCCAGAGGTGTATTTGTAGGTGGGTGACATCATCAGCCTTGCCAAAGGTGGCTATAAGAATTGTTTGGAGTATAAGCAGTCTAAAAACATTATTCAGTCCTGAGGCAGACGAGGCAAACAAACAAACTTGGCAAGCCTGGGATTAGAACACCAACCTAACTACTTTATTACACTACAGCATTACGCAGTTACAGAATGAGCTACCAAGATTAATGGGACACAGCACTCCCAGAGGTGTATTTGTAGGTGGGTGACATCGTCAGCCTTGCCAAAGGTGGGTATAAGAATTGTATGGAGTGTGAGCAGTCTAAAAGCATTATTCAGTCCTCAGGCAGATGGGGACAAACACACACACGCACCAGTGGTGGGAACGGAACACCTGCTTATCTACAGATCACTATTACAATACTACATAGTTATGAGTCACGCCACACAGATTGCACATTTCAAGGCTGTCATTATGACCTTCTAGGAATGCAGACATCAACAGGGATGCTGGCAGTTAAGATGCACATACCTGTGAACCTGTGTGTTTAAAGTAGGAATCCATCCTGACCTGGAGTATGCCCATCTGTGGAATGGATGACTACTATCACTATACAGGGTTACAATGGCGATGCTCATACACAGAGGCACATAACCAACACAAGGTGTCACTGGGCATGCTCACACACTTAGTAGCACAGGGTTGTTCGGAATGCACCATGTGTCCATCTACACAAGGTTATACTGGACATGCTCATACACTTAGTAGCACAGGGCTGTCTGGGATGCACTCTGATTCTAAACACGGAAGGCCACAGTGGCCATGCTATTACAGTTAGACGTAAAGAACACATTGTAATGGGCTGTGGCGTTAGTAGTTGTCATTGTTAGCAGGAACGCTGCTCTACATATATCTGACACCGGTCTTTTACACAATGTCTGCTGCTGTCCATCACCTTAGATGTACCATCCTATACCAAGCACAATATCACCACTCGCAGTGATGCCTTGCTAGGAGTGGAAACTGCTTGACCAACACAATGAGCCTTGCTAGGAGTGGCAACCAGTACAGAGGGAATGTTATCTCTGTCAACATTGATATCACACCTTATGTAGTTAGCATTCAGCAGCCATGGACTTACATTCCTGCTTGACCAACACAATGAGCCAATGTCCTACTGTAAGTGTGAGGTTGTCCAGCGTTTGTCATTCTGGGATGACATGACTGACAGTAGACAGGCCTTTGACACATATCACATGCATCCATGATCAAGGGAGTGGGGATAATACCCAAGTCGCATCCGCCCATAGAGTGCCATTCCAAGGCAAATGTCCTAAACACTGGATAACACCCTGACACCTAGAGGACAACTGCATTGTATGCTTATGCTAACCAGTGATAGATGTGTAGTGTCCATAATCATAGCTGCTCACTGTAGATCCAACAATGGGGAGTACTGACATCTATGAAGTGAGGAACTCCTGGCTGAAGGCTCTGTAGTGCACAATAGCACTACCACCATATACATCGGAACCAGACATGTGGGCCATAACACAGGTACATAGAGGCCACTCATATGTACTGACCAGTACCCACATGAAAGTCATCACAGATGAGTCAGGTGCAGGACACAGTGTCAAATGCTGCATTCTAGGATGTAAACCTCAGACACCACCGTGCCCTCAGACCACCAACACACATCCATACATGTTGTAGGACATATAAGATTACATCACCATGTGACCCTTGACCAGGGGACTGTACCAAGCTCTACATCAACTGTAGAGAGTACCCATGTACTGACACAGTTGCATCATGTGTTATGCAATGTAATGATACCACTGTCTGTAACCAGGTCAGCTGTACACATACCAGGGGCCCTCGGTTATTTACAGCATTAGCAGATGACTGTTGCTGTACATAAGTACACACCCTCATGTTTGGATATGACATACATGTACCTTCCCTGGATATGTACATGCCACACACACACAACATACATGTAAATAGCATAGCTGTTGTTGTCCTTTGTGCAGACAGGTGGCTACAGCTATTACACACATGCACATGGAATGTAGTTCCATGGCTGCTGAATGCTAACAGTGCATAAGGTGTGATATCAATGTTGACAGAGGTAACATGCCCTCTGTACCGGTCACCCATTACACCTATCATAGCATACAACAGTCCATGTGTCATGTATGTCATTACACATGTCCACCAATTGCAATGCCTACAAACATACCCAAATGACAGGATTGTAGGACCTACACACATGTACATGTAGTAGTGTGCATTCAGATACCATACGTGTGGTACATCATGCAGTTGCAATGCAGCCTCAACATCGCCAACTGTATATGGTGATATGCTGAATGTACAGAAAGATGTACCTCAGGTATGGACAGATGTGTGGAAATAACTAAGTGGTGGGGCAACTTTGCAGATGGATGTTTGCTGAGGACAGCTGTCAGGTGTGTCACAAGCGGTCCTACAATAACCTGTGTAACCAGTAAGCAATGGTTTAGTTAATTGAAGGACATAACACACAACATAGACAGCGGTCAGGGTGACACCGAAGGTAAATCACTTGACACCTGTAACAGTTAAGACCTCCTGTGTGCATATATCAGCACAGTTGCCAAAGGAAGCATCAGTACACTTTGTAACACGTGCAATACAGCTTTAAGTCTGTCATACATATCATGAGCTAGGCAGGTGTTTGCTTCACAGTACTGGCATGTGTGGTTGCGTGTGTGTCCATATATGAAACGTATGGTGGGGAATACATCTCAGTTGTTACTCACTCTCCTTTACACTAGTGCACACATCTGTACAGACTGCTTACCTACTTGGATCTGAAGAAGGCTTGAAAAAGCTGAAAGCGCTTGTTCATTGTTTACATCAGAAGGGTTCTTCACTTTTCTGTTTGTTTTTTCTGTTTTTATGACATCCACATGTTTTAAAGCTGTGGAATTACAATGCCACTTGACTTTTACAACAGCAAAGCTCTATATTTCATATATTGTGGATTCAATATGGTAAAAGCATGTTAATGAAGCTGTTGTTTTGAAGCTGTCTTTTCGTCATTGTGGTACAACGCTCTTCCAATATTTACATTGCTTTTATTCTGCTGAGCATTCTTTAGCGGAATTCACTTCTTTTTCTGGATTTGACTTTTGTTTGCTGTGTATTCCGCACACCGTTTGTAACAGCAGCTTGTATTAAGAGTCACTACTTTTTTACTTTTTTACTGCCTTTTCCACGCAATGTCTCTAGATTTAATTGACATGGAAAGAAAGAAGTTAGCAACAGGCTTTATGTCTGGCACAATTAATCCGCTGATTCAGTTGAATCTTGCAACAACTGAGTTTTCAGTTGTGGAAACTGAAAAGGTTGACCTAAACTTTGAGTCTATTTTTAAAACAATTGAAAATGCGGCCTTTAAGCTAAAGAGATTACAATGGCAACGCTTCCATATGGAAGCCTGCCTACATCAAGTTATTCCTAGAGGTCTCAGGGTTAGATGTATGCCCAGTTATGGAAACACCTACTCTGAGCTTTTGGCCAAATGGCAAGCAATTAATATACAGACAAGTTTCAGTTATATGAAACTGCTGGTAGACTTCTTCAAGCCCCAAGAAGAAGAAATGAGCACCTTGATCAGGGTTGCCAGACGTCCCTATTTGGGTGGGACTGTCCCGAGATCAGCAGCCTGATCCCGAGTCCCGCCCTGCTGGTTTAAATCCCGGCCAGCGTTCGCTTTGTTTGTTTTTTTTTTTTTTTTGATTGTCCTGTATACCTGGCATATAGGCCAATCAAAAATTGCTAAACACGGAGCTTCTTGTGTTCCACATTAAACACGAGAAGCTCCGTGTTTAGCGATTTTTGATTGGCCCATGTGCCGGTATACAGGCCAATCAAAAATCACTAAACACGGAGATACTTTGGAACTGCAATGCATTAAGCATGAGAAGCTCTGTGTTTAGTGCAGAACTACTGAGCTACTGTTCTTTAATGTGGAACTGTGTTCTGCATTAAAGAGCTTTTTTTTTTTTTTTTGGACATTTTTTTTTTTTTTTTGGTCTTCACTTGCCGTGAGTGACCTGGGGGGCTGGAAATCTGGCAACCCTGACCTTGATAGAGAAGAAACAAAAAGAAAAAGAACTTGAAAGTATGAATTTGTCTGATATTAACTTCATAAAATTAGAGAATTTATAGGATAAGCTAACAGCATATGAAGTTAAGCTAAAAGGCATTAAAAGTCTGAAATTAATGAGAGACTTTAATGATATACAGAAAGGCCATTTATTTGAATGGCCTAAAGTCAGAAACTTCAATGAGCATCCACGGAAAGAAGATAGAAATCCTGAGCAGAGAGATACAACTCTGCACACCAATAATAATAACCATAGATCTCGAGATCTTTTGGTTAGTGCACAAGTCCATCACATGGACAAACAAGAGCCTATAGTCAGAACAGTCCCAAATGGGAGTATTGTCACCAATGAAAATGCTTGTGTTATCGAACAAGAACATGACTCAGATGCAATTATTAATGTCAATAATACCAGTCCTTTTAATAGTACTGGTATCAATGGTCATCCACTAGGAACAATACCTAAGAGAGGAGCACAACATGTTACCATGACAGAGCAGCTCCCTTTTTTAATGATGAACAATGTCTCTCGAACAGGGAGATCTGTAAGCAGAGAGAGAAAGAAAAGGAAAGTAACACAATAAATTTTTTAGGGGTTAATATTTTGAACATTCAGCTCACTCACTCACAGATAGATCTATTAGAGAAAGGTCTCAGCTTTATTCCTGCAACCAAATCTACACATGATGAATTTGCACTGGACCTTAGAATGTTTGGAAGGAGTCTTGCTTTGAAGTATATTTTTGGGATGGAAATAATAAATGTCCCATTAAAAATAATATTATGCTCAAGAAAGCGAGCACATTTGTTCCCCTCAATCACCCAGCCATGGATTCTTTTATTCATGCCTGTGAAGAAGAGTTAATGAGAACAAGAATGTCTCAAAAAGGGAAACAGTTTTTCAATCTAACCAAAGAAGAAAATCAGGCACTTAAAGAGCTTAAAGAAAGGAATATTGTGGTTAAACCTGCTGACAAAGGAGGAGCCATAGTGGTAATGGATGCAATGATGCATGTCCAATTGATGAAAGAATTATTAAGTGATCGAAAGACTTATTCGTTGATTAGTAAGAATTAACTAAATATTATGAAACAGAAGATCCAGCAGGTTCTTTATGACATGCTATTGCAAAGAGAGATTAATGAGTATTTGCATGATCTTTTCATCACTGAGCACCCCACCGTACCAGCTATCAGTGGATTACCAAAAATCCATAAAGATCTTAAACGCCCACCTTTAAGACCAATTGTGGTTGGTAGAGGATGGTTGATGGAATCTATTTCTATGTTTATTGAACAAGAACTAAAAAGGATACTACCTAGGGCCTCCACTGTGATTAAAGGTACAGCTGAGTTTCTACAACATCTGTATATAGCTCTAGAACATTGTGATGATCTTGAGAGTCTACTATTGGTAACCCTAGATGTGAATAGTTTATTCACTTCCATACCAAATAATTATGGCATTGAAGCAGTAAGAGAATTTCTAACTGAAGAGAAGGTAGAATCACGTTTGATATGTGATCTTTTGGAAATCGTGTTGGAGTACAATGTGCTTACCTATGACAACAGCTACTATTGGCAGAGATGGGGGTTGTCATGGGCATGCCCTGTGCCAGTAGTTATGCAAACTTGGTTTTAGCCAACTGGGAAAGAGCTTGGTCCAAGGATGCTAATAACATTTGGAATGACCAGATAATTCTGTACAATCAGTTTTTGGATGACACCGATTTAAGAACTTTGTTAACTTCCTGTCACAGACCACTACTTTAATGAAATTTGATGTAAAAACATCTCGAGAGATGATTGACTTTCTGGATGTGAGATTATCTCTTGATCCGGGGAAGGGAATAGACACTTGCCTCTATAGGAAAGATATGTGGCGAAACCACATGCTCCATTTTTTCCAGTATGCATCCCAGGCATATTTTCTCTAACATTGTTGAAAATCAAATTGCAAGGATTTCAAAGCTATGTACAGAAGAGGGAACCTTTCTCCAGGAAGAAGAGAGGCTTATTAATAATTTCAGCCAACGAGGCTATGGAAAGAGAAGTTTAGAACTAAACAAGACCAGAATTAATGACATACATAAAGGAAAAGGCAAACCTTTTTATTCCTCTAAGGTCAGAGAAGTCAAAAGTGCACGATCCCTAGCTATACCTAAAAGAACATCTAACTTAAGGGTCAATTTGGCTTACACTATGGACCATGATAACGTATGCCAGGTGATCAGAAAGTTCTGGCCGATTCTAACTTTGGATAAAAAGTTAAAAAAGATTGTTGGAGATAACCCAAGTTTCCTTTTCAAAAATAAAAAGAATCTCAAAAGGATCTTATGCTCAAATGATGGGATATGTAACAACTACATACATAATAATTTGTCAGGAACAAAGAAATGTGGCTTCTGCAAGGTCTGCAGTGTAATCAATTGTAGCAACACATTTAAGCATCCGGTTACTAAACAGACATTTGTTTTTCATGAATTAGCTAATTGCCTAACAAGCAATATTGTTTACATAGCTACCTGCACTTCCTGCACAGCATTTTATGTTGGAAAAACTAATATGAAGCTAAAGGAAAGAATTATCAAACATCAATCTGATATACATAACAGAAAGGAAACAAATTCTCTTTTCCTTCATTTACGTGAGCATGAGGGACATAGCTTTGTTTTCATGGTCATTTCAAAGATACATTTTACTTTCAGAGAAGGAGACCTGACCAATCTGACTGAGAGAGAGGAAGCCAAATGGATGATGCGGCTGAGGGCAGATAACCCCCCCCCCTGGCCTTAATGGCTGTGTTCCCTTAAAACCTTTTCTTAAAAATAGACGAGCAATGAGCTGTGCTCATTTATGACCTGTTTTCATTGCCAGAAACCTTAGATATACTGACTTAGGCTCTGATGTCCCAAAGAAATTGTTGAAATGAAATAAGAAGAAGCGCCCTAAATGACCATCTTTATTTTGATTTTTATTTTTCACCTTTTTATCTCAAATCTTGGCTTTTATGCAAAGCTTGTTCTTTTAACTAGAACCTACTGAAAAGACTTTACTAATATTCCTTCAGAAAATATGTCTGTCTGTCTTAGAAACGTCAAACTGTCATGTTGTTTTAAACAAAGAGTTTTAAATAAAGAGTTTTAACTTCAAGCTATGGAGGTGTGTACCAATGGACTAACTTGATTGGTTAACATTCATCATTCACTGTAGGTTGTTTCATTGGATGATACCAACTTTTAAACACTGAACCCAGCTTACCTACTTGGATCTGAAGAAGGCTTGAAAAAGCTGAAAGCGCTTGTTCATTGTTTACATCAGAAGGGTCTTCACATTTATGTTTGTTTTTTTCAGTTTTTATGACATCCACATGTTTTAAAGCTGTGGAATTACAACGCCACTTGACTTTTACAACAGCAAAGCTCTATATTTCATATATTGTGGATTCAATATGGTAAAAGCCTGTTATTGAAGCTGTTGTTTTAGGTTCATAGGTTCATAGGTACATACTAGGCTATCTGCCCAAGGGCATTTATAAGCCTAGCCCATAGTTATGTGGCTTTCGCCACCCCTTTAGTTTGGATAAAAACTATGCCAATTATTTTGCTGTACCTCTGTCAAGCAGTGACACTGAAGTAATCCTGGGGTATATCTGCGATCTCCCATCCATTGGTCAAGATTCCTCTTGAACAAGGCCATCGAGGTGCTCTGCCTCACATGTACCGGGATTTTGTTCCACAGCATAGGGAGTCTCTGGGTGATGAATCTGTCCCTCCAGCACGTTCTATTTATAACCGTGTCGAGGTTTAAGTCTCCCGCCCTTGTGGTTCTGAGGGATCTAGATTTTTTGAGGTGAAGCATATTCATCAAATCTGGGTTTGACATGGCCTTATATGTCAGGCACAGGTCACCTCTGAGCAAGCGGTATGAGACTGAGTAGAGTTGGAGTTTTTTCAGTCTGGCAGCATAAGACATATTTTTGAGACCCTTTATCCTTTTGGTGAGGAACTTTTGGGGCCTTTCAAGCTGCAGCAGGTGTCGGGTCAGATACATTCCGAACGGGGCATTGTACTCAATCATAGGTCTAATGAGTGATGAGTACAGGGGGACGATGACCTCCCTTGATCTAGATGAGAACCCCTTCATGATCAGGTGGGCAATATAGAAGGTTTTCCTAACTACTTTAGCAACATGATTGTCAAACGAAAGGCTACTGTCAACCTGGGTCCCCAGATCCCTGATGACTTCTTCTGTGCTCAGTGGATTGCCACCTATATGGTAGCTAGTGGTAACCTTGTTTTTCCCGAAAGGTATGACTATGCATTTCTTGGCGTTTAACTTTAGGCCATGGCTCTGGCACCAGTTATCCGTTTCTGTGAGGCCCTTCTGAAGGATATCTGTGTCAGATGTGTTTTCGACTATGGCGCCCAGTTTGCAGTCATCTGCAAACTTTGTCAGCCATAACCCTCCTGTGTTTGCTTGTACTTCAGAAAAGTAGATGCCGAACAAGAGTGGACCCAGGACTGAGCCCTGTGGGACACCACTAGTGACAGGCTTTGAGTCTGACATGGCTCCAGCAACTCTGACCCTGTGGGTTCTGCCACTTAGCCAGTTTGCAACCCATCTTGTGATGTATGGGTTTACATTTAAGCTGATGAGTTTTTCGATGATACCTGAGTGGGGTATTGTGTCAAAGGCCTTTGCCAGGTCGAGGTAGGCTGTATGGACTGCCTTTCTCTCATCAATGGCCTTGGTGACTGTCTCGAAAAAGTCAACCAAGTTTAGAGGCAGGATCTGCCTTTGACAAAGCCAAACTGGGTTGGATCCAAAGTCTGCAAGTTCCCTATGTCTTTATTTATGAGTTCCATTATGATCCTCTCCATGACTTTGCAGATAAGGCTTGTCAAGCTAATGGGGTGGTAATTTCCAGGGTCGATTGGAGGCACTGCCTTTATGAAGTGGGACCACGCAGTGTGGTCGCCACTCCTTGGGTATGTATCCTGAGGTGAGGCTGAGTTTAAACAGCTGTCCTAATTGTGCATTTAATTCCTCGTTGAGTTAATGAAGCACAGCGGAGACACCATCCGGTCCCATGGATGCTGTGTTTTGCCTTAGTGAGAGCAGTTCTCACCTGGGCGTTGGAGATGTTTGGGGCTACAATCCTCTGGTATAGATATCTCACCTTTTGGGGAGGGAGAAGTTTGCACTGAACCTGTCAGCCAGTATGTTGGCAATGTGTGAAGGTTCAGTAATTTTCACATCATTTTGAACTAATTCTGAGCATATCTGGGAGTTTCCTCCTAGGTTTCTAACATAGCTAAAGAAGGCCTTATGATTGTCTTTTGAGTCCTTGGCGATTTTTCTCTCAAAATTTGCCTTGGATGATTTTATGAGAGCTCTTAGTTTTTTACTTATGATGATCAGAGGTGTCTTACCTTTCAAGGATTTAGCTCTATCTTGTAGTAGCTTCCTCCTTTTGTTGTAGAGCTTGTTTATGGCTGGGGTCCACCAGACTGGACGCTTGCCTTTGGTACAGAGAGTTTTAGTTTTGTTTGGGATAGCCTGATCCATGCAGTCCTGTAGGTGCTGGTAGAAGGCATTTGTAAGTGATTCAGCGGATTGAGTATTGTTTACCACTGGTTCAGGGGCCTTAAAGGAGACCACACTAGTTTTTAGAAGTGTGAAGTCGGCTTTTGAGAAGTTTTTCACTGTGGTCTTTTTTGTTTCAGGTGGGGCGGGATGAGGACCTCCAGCGAGATTAGTTTATGATCTGATCTCACCAGTGAGGGTATACTTCTGGTGTTGAACATTTTGATCCCATGTTCGTGATGATGAGATCAAGTATGTTTTCTCCTCTTGTGGGGATGGTGACTAGTTGTTCCATGGCATTTGAGTTTATGAACTCCAGGAATCTTTGGGTTAAAGTGTTTGGGCTTGAGTAGTGTTCCCAGTCAATATTAGGGTAGTTGAAGTCTCCTAGTATGATGGTGTTTGGTGATACATTTATCCCCTCCAATGTTTTCAGGAAGGCCATATGAGGTTCCTGAGTTTGAGAGGGTGGCCTGTAACATGCTACAAATTGCAGAGCAGTCTTGCCTATGGTTAATTGCACCTGGATGGTCTCCGATGCATCATGCATTGCCACCAACCTTGAGGTGTGGGTGTCCTTTATGAATATGGACACCCCCCATCCTTTCTTGGTGTTGTCCAGATTTTGGGGCCTAACGCATGATATGAGGTGAAACCTGTTAGTGCTGGGGTGCTCTCAGGAGCCTTGAACCAGGTTTCTGTCACAGCACAGACATCGATGTTCTCCATATTGAGAAGGGCCTCGAGTGCGTGCATCTTGAGATTTAGACTTCTGGCGTTGAGCAGCATTACCCTTAGTTTTTTCTTTTGGTGTTCTAGGGTGGTAGGTTTAGAATTTGAGCCTTGCCTAAAAAGGCACTATGGGGTGGCAAGAGCCTTTGCCAATATCCGAAGCCTAGGGTGACAGGTGCAAGCCGTCCCTTGAAGCAGCGTGGCTTGTCCAGCATGTCATCCCAGGCAGACAGACATTGGATCCCCTTAGAATGACACCAGAATTTAAGCCAATTATTAAAGCTGATCATCTTATCACTGTATTGTGGCATCATTCTAGGTGAAGGTAGGATACTGCTCAAGGTCAGGGTCATACCTGCCTGGGCTACATAATCAGAGAGCTCCTCGATGTCCCTTTTCATGTAGTCCAAGGAGGTACGTCTCAGGTCATTGACACCAGCATGGACAATGACTGAGTCGTACTTGTACCTGCTGTTGAGAGACCTGAGTGCTTGCGTTATGTGGCGGATTCTAGCTCCCGACAGGCAGCTTACTGTGACCTTCTCCTTACTCAGTCTGGTGAGCGGAACGTCAGTGTGTCTGACTATGGAGTCACCAATGACAAGTGTGTCTGGCATTGTGTTTGGCCTTAAGGGCTGTGACTGTTTGACACTCTGACTGTGTGGTCTATGTGTTGCATGTGTTGGGTCCTGAGGTGGTAGTTGTTTGGGTGTCTGCTTTGGTGGCCTCTGCTGTTTTGGTAGATTTTTGATCAGAGCCTCCGAGTATGTCTTTGTGTGATTATGTGTATGGTTTGAAGTTGTGATGGTACTATGTGTGACTGGGTATGTATTGTGTGTGGTTTCCTTCTCCTCCTGTCTGGTCTTACCAGTCCTATGTTGAGAGAGCTCAGCCTCCAGTTTGGCCCTATAGTTGCATCTCTCGCATGTATTTGTGTTTTGTGGGAGAAGGAGAGGATTGTCTGTGTACATGAGGCAATTGTAACATTGCCTCAATATTCCCAGGTTCACCAGTTGAGCAGGAGAGGACACTAGCAACTGATCCCTCGACATACTAGAAGTAGTAGATAAAAAAGACTTTCAAAGGACTCCGGGGGAAGTGGGTCTTAGGCTGGTGGGGTACTATCTATAATAAGAGTGCTTTATCAAGGTGCAAGTACTGTAGGAGTAAGTGCTAGGCTTACAGATAGATGATAGTCTACTTGGGAATCAAGTAGAGATGAACCTTTCAGTTATAGGATACGCTGGTTAGATCAGCAGTACAGCTCAAGTGAGGTAGTTTTAAGGGAAAATTTGAAGAGTGTAATTTAGGTGGCCCGAATAGTTTAACCTTATTTAACCGCTGCCCTTGTGTGCAACAGTGGCAACTCAGCTAAAGCAGCTAAATCAGAAAGCAGCGTTAGCGTGCTTTATATCAGGGGGCTGAAAGAAGCTAGGAACTGGCCCAAAACGACCAATAGACTACAAGTTACTGGCTGAAACCTCACAAAACTGGACCAACAGGCAGCTCAATGCTTCCCACTCCCACTGGTAAGCAAGGGAACTTCCTACCTCCAAATTTGGCAAAGAATCAGTAACAGGAACTGCAAACAAAGTACAGGGATCAGCAAGCTCTGAAACTGGACTACTCTAGCTCAGTAAGGCAGGAAAACAAGAGATATTTTTTGGGTTTTTTTTTTTTTTTTTCAGAAACAAGCAGAAACAGATACAGTAGACACTTATAAATGCTATAAATCGGCTATCACAGCCTACAGAAACAATTTGCAACAATTACAGATTTTAAAAGTAACAAAATGAGAATTCAAGTGCAATAACAGAATAAATGCAGAAAAACAATTACAATGTATCAGCAAGCAGGCGAAATACAGTCGCTAGGTAAATAGAAGTGGAAAGCCACAAAAATATACTTAAATCAGGTAAAGTCGCTTTTTTAGCTCTCTGAAGCCTGGATTACTCTGCTGGCCACCACGAGGATCTGTGCTGAGTAGGTACTTTTCGCCATTTTGGTTGTTTAGCAAGTTTTGAATACTCAGATGAAATACTAACACTTGTGGTGCAATGCTCTTCCATTATTTACATTGTTTTTTGTTCTGCTGAGTGTTCTTTAGTGGAATTAACTTCTTTTTCTGTATCTGTATGTGTGTGACATAGGTGTATTCAATAGTGAATGCCATAGTGTGTGTGTGTGTGTGTGTGTGTGTGTGTGTGTGTGTGTGTGTGTGTGTGTGTGTGTGTGTATGTGTGTGTGTGTGTGTGTGTGTGTGTGTATGGCTGTCTGGTCCCTGGAGTGAGGATGTATGTACCATACTGAACTGATAAGACCCCTCCCCCCATCCAGGCAATGCAATCTACTATCTGTGTTGATGTCCCCGATCTTAGGCCATACTGACTGCCTGTACATGTGTATTCTCTGTGGCGCGTCATGTAGGTACACAGTACTGTAATGGTGATTTGCACATAGGCAGGGATCCTCAACTCAACAGTAGCAACTGTGTGTGAGTGTGTGTTACTGTGTCGGTGAATCCGTGAGTGTGTGAATGTGTTACTTTGTCACTGAATACATGTGTGTCAATACCTGAGTGTGTGGGTGCAGTTGTGTGTTGGCATCCTGTCATGGGAATGTATATTACTGCTTCCCAATGAGACATCACACTTCCCACTGGCCTCTACCCTTGTAATCAGCTAGACCGCTCTCTTACCTCACCACTCGATGTCACTGTACCTGTGATGTCTCCCAGTATGGATGTCTCGTCCTTAGCCACAGTATCTTAATACACAGCTATCATGCCCTTGGATCAGTAGACGTGTTTGGAATGTGGGACATTCTCACTGTTATTGGGCAGCTACATGGTGCATGCTGGTATATTCATACATACCTGTGAGTAGTCCACATTGACATATGGGACACTAACTGCAAACACTGACATCCACCGGCAAGTGCAATTAGACCGGAAGGAGGAAAGCAGAACATTGTGACCAACATGCAGCTGCTGTTGTTACACAAGACACATACTGTTAACAGTACAAAATGCATTGTACACCTGTAGTACATGGTATGTCTGCTGCCTGTCAACAGTACTCAACAATTGTAAACTACACATATCATCCTAGTCTGTTCACCCTGTGCATCAGACCATATGAGCATGTCCCTGCACCGATGATGTGGATGTCAGGGATGCAGCACAGGCATCATCATATGCACAGGGTGATAATGTTTGTCAGAGGCCTAGGCTGCACCATTGGATGACATCATGTGTGTGGGTTAGGGCCTTTGATCTTATTGGGCGTGTTTGGATATTATGCATGTGTGTGTGTTGCGGTGCCCTACATATGTTTCCGATGTGTGTGTGTATGTATGCACACAGTTCTGGCATGTGTCTGGCCTACACAGGGGTATTATTGACAGCTGCGGACTGTACAGGCCAGGTTTTACAGTTCATGGTGTCCGGCCACGGACATGTGACCTGTGCCTGCCAGGGGTTGCACGGGCACTACCAGACATAGGTGCAGATTGGGTACTGTCTGATGACACTTGTTCACTGGAACCATGTCCCTGTTGGGACCATCCAGGGCCATGTGCATATGGCCTGCTGTGTTGTGGTGTGGACAGCACAGCACCAGCTGCACTGCTGCTGCTACCGCCACTATGGGAGCGGACATGTGAGGTAGCTCATTCATGTAGACCTGAAACAGATGATGTAGCAGGCCTACATCCATGTGCCCGATGTCTCAGTCCTACCAGATATTCCAACAGAGACAGCTCACACTCGCAGATTGTCATACCACAGTCAAGGACTCCAACCATGTCACCCAACTGTCTATCCAAAGCTTCAGCAATCTGCTGTTGAGCATTTACCATTGCCTGGATGTTGTTGTTTAAAGAATGGACAGCAGTCCTCTGAAGCCTCTGATCTTCTCTGTTGTGCCATTCAGCACATGCCTGTGCCTCCATTACAGCCAGAAATATGCATCTGATGACACCAGCTGCTACGCTCTGTCTTGCAGGGGCATGTTGGTCAGAGGTCCTCCTAAGAGCAGCACTAGCCACATGCCTGTGTGGGGCATAACCATGTTTCCAATTCATCTAGGATGGTGCTCTATGACTGTTAGAATGCTTAGGATAACTGTACATATATGCATATACCTAATAATAGTTGGTCTTAACCATTTTTGTAGAATTGTAGAGTTTATTAGTCAGGTAGGGCTGTTTTATACTTTTTATATGTATCCATATAGCTTTATTTTTATTTTAGTTTGAAGTTGTATTTATTTAAGACATCAAGTAGTATTTGTACATTTTTGTCTTTTATTAGGCTTCTATGTTTTTTATACATTTTGTTTCGGGTTTATATGTTTATATATTTATATGTCTATTTATCCTATATATGGACATGAGTATTTTACTGTATTTGTAGCCCTATATGAATTTTGTTTTAAATACAAGATGTACAATGCAGTTAAAGAGTGGAGGTGTATCTTTAAGGTTATGAGTTAGTTTTGATAACTATTAGACCAATTAGATAATTAATTAGATGATTGATTCATCTGTAACAGTATTTAAAGAGATTGCTTTTACTCTAACTTTGATCTGAAGAAGCGTACGTTAACAGTACGCGAAAGCGCTCATCTTGTTTTTATCTCTCAATAAACTGCCATGTGGAATTATGCCATGCTTTTTGACTGAATTTTCTTCTAACGTGGTGGGTTCTACAGTGTTATTTTTTACTGCATTTATTGTTGCTCGCTTGTGGACCCTCAGAGTGTGTGGCATTTATTTAGTCATCTTTGTTTCCTTGTTTGCTGCATTCTCCCACGCCATGGAGCTTCCATCTATAGAATTGCCGTTTAATCCGGAGCCGAGGATACCTGGTGACACATGGAATTATATCACTAGGCAAAGTAATAATCCTTTATTGACCCTGGATCTACAAAGTCAAGGAACGGTGAGTGGTAGAGATATCATTAACAATATCAAAGGGTTCTATACCTTGTTGAAAGAACTGGAAAATGACTTGTTCAAATATCAAAGACTAGTCTGGCAGCGCAAACACATGGAAGCCTGCCTCCACTTTAAGATTATCCCCAGGGGCATGAGGGTGCTTTGTATGCCCACCTACGGGGACAGTCATCCGGACTTATTAAAGCAATGGCAGGAATTAAATCTTGAATTAAGCTACAAGTACATTAAATTAATTATAGATTATTTTACTCCAATAGAACAACAGCTACTATTGAAAATTGAGCAATTGAATAGTGAAGTACGTGAACGTTTTAACACGGAACTTTGCCTGAACAAACTAGACCATTTGTATGGGCAAATACAGTCTTACGGGAATAGGCTTCAGCTCACTAAGCACAGGAAACTGCTTAGAGATCACAAGGACTTTCAATTGGGTAACGTCTTTGTTTGGCCCAGGTGTCCTAATTCGAGCGACGTGGACGATCGACCACATCATCACTCAGCATCTGCAGAGCATACGCTTACCAACTTGGAACAAAGCACGCCATTAGTACCAACAATAGAGAGCGATATACTCAGTAGTAGCTCCGATGGAGCCTTTGTTACCCCCCCTAATGAGCTACCGATTCCAGCTACCGATATGCTTGTACATACTCCCCTACCTAACCAGGAGGCTAACTTGAAGCGCATGGCTTACCAACTTACAGGAGCCAAACCCATAATCTTACAGACTAATAAAGAAGCTACTCGTCCTTTTTTTCCCTTACCAGTGAGGACCAACAACCAACAGAGAGGCCGATACAACAGCTGGGACAGGAAGAAGAGAAAATACTCGGAGGACAGCCCGCAACAGCGACGACGCAGAAAACAGTAAAAAACTTATGTTTTAACTTGTCCGATATGGTATTATCAGACCCAGCTATTAGTTTATTAAATAGGGGGCTTACTTTTGTCCCTTCGCAAGGAAGTAATTTGAATGAGTTGTTGACTGATATCAGAATGTTTGGCAGAAATTTGGCCGTGAAATTATACTTTAGTGATAAGAACAGTATTTCCTCTAGTAACAATGAAATGTTTGAACAATGTAAAAGGAAAATCATTTACTCTCCACCTCTGCCTATGCACATAGATTGTTTCATTAGATTGTGTGAGGATGATTTGTATGACTATTTCTACAATAATCACAAAAAGAGATGTAAATATTTCAATATGACTAAGGAAGAGAAAGAATCTTTAGACTATCTATCAAGGACTAGGGCCCTAACTATTAGGCCAGCTGACAAGGGGGGTGGGATAGTACTCTTTAACACTGAGGACTATGTTTCAAGCATGTGTAATATGCTTAAAGATGTTAAAACTTATGCTTCTATCACTATGAATGAAATCAATGAAATACACAGAGCTATAGAAGAAACCATTTTTGATATGCTTATGTGTAAACAGATTACAGAAGAGCTATATACATTCTTCCATAAAGATTTTGTACGAATTCCTTCCATAAAAGGGCTTCCCAAGATACACAAAAATCTGGACCCACCACCGATGAGACCTATTGTCTCTGGGGCTGGATGGGCTACTGATAATATTTCCATCTACCTAGAAAGAGAGCTACGCCCACTAGTAGATAAAGTACCGCACATCTTGAAGGATACCTACCATCTTCTTGAGTCCCTTGAACAATTAGATGTCAGCCTAGACAATGATACCTATATGTTAATTACCTTGGATGTGAAGAATTTATTCACCTCCATCCCCAATGAGGAGGGAACACAGGCTATAAGGGAGCTCATGGTACATGAAACCGATTATAGTAATGACAGACAGATTCTAGTTTGCCAGTTACTTGACTTGGTGTTATCATATAATGTATTTTCTTTTGGTACCCAGTTATATCAACAGAAGTGGGGAGTAGCTATGGGCACTTCGTGTGCCAACACGTATGCCAACCTTGTGGTTTATAATTGGGAGAAGGCATATTTGTTTCCCCATGAAAAGTTCAAACAGGTTATCGTCTACAAAAGGTTTGTAGACGATATACTGATTGTGTGGAAAGGATCCAGTGTTGAGTTTGGCAGCTTTTTGGAATATTTAGAAACTACCAGTATTTTCTTGAGCTTCACCATGGAAGCTTCACATACAGCCATCAATTTCTTGGATGTGAACTTGAGCATCCATGCAGGAGGGTTGATCTCCTCACTGTACAGAAAACCCTGCTGGAAGAACACGCTCCTGAGTTTCGACAGCATGCATCCTAGGCATGTTTTCCCCGGTATAGTCAGGAGCCAATTCATTAGAGTAAGCAGGATGTGTAAAGATGAGGTGACCAGATTAGCGCAAATAGACCTTATGGAAGAATTGTTTCAGGAGAGGGGCTATGACAGCAAAATGATTAAAGATATTAGGCGAGACATATTTAGACCTACAGAAGAGGCTAAGCATACAGATAGGCAGAGATTCTGTGGTTTCCATTCAGGGCATCCAGTCAATGATAGGGTCAGACTTACGATCACGTACACCAATGACTATGCAGCTATAAAGAATATTATACACAACAATTGGAAGATTCTAACAGTTGATTATAGTACCCTATGTTTAGTTGGGAATAAACCCAATATAGCATACCGTAATCACAAGAATCTGAAGAGATTGCTCTGTGACAGTTTCAAGTTAGGAGAAGCAGCAGCTGTTGATATAGTTAACAAGCAAGGGACTTATCCCTGTATGCATTGTAACACCTGCAGGTATATAAGCAAAGAACAGGATTTTGTTCACCCTACATTGAATCTGACCTTTAAGCCTAAATTATATGCTAATTGTGAGACACATAACCTGATATACCTGGCAACATGTGAGCATTGCACAGTGTTTTATGTAGGGTTAACTAAGAGACCATTCAAGAAGAGACTGTACAATCACATCTATGACATTCGTCAGAAAAAAAGAGCAGAATGCTTTAGCTAAGCATATTATGGTCTTTTCAGACCATACATTCTGCTTTAGAGTTCTTCAGATAGTCAAAAAGAGTGACAGAGGAGGAGATCATGTGAATAACCTAGAAAAAGTAGAATTGGAATGGATTTTTAAACTCAGAGCGCATATGCCGCAGGTCTCAATACATATGTTTCGCTTAAACCCATATTGAAAAGTAGGAAATGAATATGTTCCAGTGACATTTAACAAATATATACTTTCATCCAGTTTAATAAAGATTATTGGCTTAGCCTATATATTTTTGTATTACGCTGTCTTAGGGATTTTTTACCTGTTTTTACCTGTTTGGGTAATATAAACCATTCACATTAATTTTTACCTCAATTTTCATATTAATTTATATTAATAGGTTGTTTATAGGTTTTGTTTTATAGGTTTTGTTCTTTTTATAAATATAACCTTTTTAACCATGTTTCCGATTCATCTAGGATGGTGCTCTATGACTGTTAGAATGCTTAGGATAACCGTACATATATGCATGTACCTAATAATAGTTGGTCTTAACCATTTTTGTAGAATTGTAGAGTTTATTAGTCAGGTAGGGCTGTTTTATACTTTTTATATGTATCCATATAGCTTTATTTTTATTTTACAGTTTGAAGTTGTATTTATTCAAGACATCAAGTAGTATTTGTACATTTTTGTCTTTTATTAGGCTTCTATGTTTTTTATACATTTTGTTTCGGGTTTATATGTTTATATGTTTATAAGTCTATTTATCCTATATATGGACATGAGTATTTTACTGTATTTGTAGCCCTATATGAATTTTGTTTTAAATACAAGATGTACAATGCAGTTAAAGAGTGGAGGTGTATCCTTAGGGTTATGAGTTAGTTTTGATAACTATTAGACCAATTAGATGATTAATTAGATGATTGATTCATCTGTAACAGTATTTAAAGAGATTGCTTTTACTCTAACTTTGATCTGAAGAAGCGTACGTTAACAGTACGCAAAAGCGCTCATCTTGTTTTTATCTCTCAATAAACTACCATGTGGATTTATGCCATGCTTTTTGACTGAATTTTCTTCTAACGTGGTGGGTTCTACAGCGTTATTTTTTACTGCATTTATTGTTGCTCGCTTGTGGACCCTCAGAGTGTGTGGCATTTATTTAGTCATCTCAGATTGGGTACTGTCTGATGACACTTGTTCACTGGAACCATGTCCCTGTTGGGACTATCCAGGGCCATGTGCATATGGCCTGCTGTGTTGTGGTGTGGACAGCACAGCACCAGCTGCACTGCTGCTGCTACTGCCACTATGGGAGCGGACATGTGAGGTAGCTCATTCATGTAGACCTGAAACAGATGATGTAGCAGGCCTACGTCCATGTGCCCGATGTCTCAGTCCTACCAGATATTCCAACAGAGACAGCTCACACTCGCGGATTGTCATACCACAGTCAAGGACTCCAACCATGTCACCCAACTGTCTATCCAAAGCTTCAGCAATCTGCTGTTGAGCATTTACCATTGCCTGGATGTTGTTGTTTAAAGAATGGACAGCAGTCCTCTGAAGCCTCTGATCTTCTCTGTTGTGCCATTTAGCACATGCCTGTGCCTCCATTACAGCCTGAAACATGCATCTGATGACACCAGCTGCTACGCTCGGTCTTGCAGGGGCATGTTGGTCAGAGGTCCTCCTATGAGCAGCACTAGCCACATGCCTGTGTGGGGCATCACCAGTCAGTTGGCTGACACCATGGTGTGCAGGCACACCTTCCATAGCCCCCACATTTTCCTGTTCCAAGCTACCACACGCCAACTGTCCTTCCTCTATGGCCACTGGTGATGGGGTATGTGTAGGCATGGAATCTGTGTGCGGGGATGAGGAGGATATAGGTGGAATGGCAACCAATGGCACAGATTCAGCCCCTGACAACCCTGCCTGTGCCTCAATCATACGTTCATCATCACTGTTAGAGTCTGTGGGGACACTAACATCAGATAGATTGCAGGAGGGCAACGCACCTACATCACCTGTGAGGGGCAGACAAGAACTGTACATTACAATCTATACAATAGACACAGACACACACACACACACACACACACACACACACACACACACACACACACACACACACACACACACACACAGACACACACACTATGACAACCAACACGCACGTGATATGACAGAAGGCATGCAACATGCATGTGATACGGCAAACAGCATGCAGCGCAGACAATAATAGTGGTAGTTATCATACATCCCTGGGTTGCACACAACAGCATGCATGTGTCATAGCAGAAGGCATGCAAATTACACAATCATAGTAGTAGTTAGCATACATCCCTGTGTTACACCATGTAGACCAGCACAGGTTAACAGTACACCTGCCTGATGTGTGGCATATGACCTTGACAATCACATGTAGTATGACATGTGATCTGCTGATGTGTGCAATGGCATGCATACATGTTTAACACAATGGTGTCCTGTCAAATATACAGTGGGGTAATGGTGTCCCAATGCAGTGTTGTCTGTCCAACCTACAGATATACTGCACATTTAGCTGATGTGCATGGCCGTTGCAGGGAATCATGAGGCGTCTCTATTGCTATACAGTGTGAGTTACTGACACAGTTCATAGCCATGACTGTGTTCAGATATAATACATATATACTGTGGAATGTGACCCACGTCAATGAGGTGTATACACACTAAACCATGATGTGGAATGTGTGACACAGGTCACTGAAGGGTATACAGATGACAACCCTGCACATCTGCAACCATATTGCTGCTGCCTGGCAACTATGGCCAGACATGGCGAACTCGTCAGTACACCATGTCCCACATGACATCTGGGTACCCCACACACACACACACACACACACACACACACACACACACACACACACACACACACACAAGGAGCAAGTATGACAGTGATGTCCGACACCAGCGCAAGGGGAATGTAATGTATCTGTGGGCTGATGTGGATACTGTACATGTGACTGCTGTCATGCCGTGACATACTCAAGATGTTCAACACATCTTATGTGGTGGATTGATGTCACGCCTACACAAGATGTTCACAGGCCTGTAGGATGTCTAGTGTTCCACATCTGCAATATAACCATTACACAAAGGCCATAGTTGGACCATGTGTAGCCATTATATGACAGGGTGTACACACAAGAACATCATGTCTACTGTGTGTGTTGCTTCATGTCTCTGGCCATCCTCCATGGCCATGTATGTACACGTGTTGGCCAAATTATTGTAACAGGCATTTATTTCACATGTCTGTGTTGTCCCATATGACATATACCCATAGATGTCATATGCTCCACTGACAACAGGGTTATGCAGACAAAGGGTGGTATGTTTGGTATGTGGGATATGTTTTTCAGGATAGTTAGGCAGTGTTGTAGCCAGGCCACTAGATGTCATGGACATGTCAAGATAGCACATCACATTGTGTGACATTCATAGCAGGGCTATGATCCACACCAGTGAATCCTGTGGGCTGGCCATACTCCAGCTCACTGTGTAGTACTGTTTGTATTCCCCACATGTGTAGTTCTGATCTGTAGTACATATCCCTACAGTGAACAGCACCTCCACCATTGTATGCACAGCTGTCCACACATCTGGCAATGACAGTTTGTGAGGATTCATGTCAGTGATTCACATAGTTTGCAAGTGTTGCATATGGGTAGCCATTGTGATGCATTGCAGGTCCGACCTGTATATTGTGACAGGACCATACATTATGTGTACATGTGGTAAATGGCCACATGGCAGATAGATCTGTGCATTACGATGCCTGTTAAATAATAACAGTCTCACCTGCAATGGAGCTGAATGCCAGAGATACCTAAATAGGAGTAACACAGCAGTATGAACATTATCCACGCCTGTATGATAGCTACAGGGTGCAATGTGCATGTTAACACATACACCAGTACATTAGACTATACTATGGTATATGCACATGTGTGCATACACAGAGTAGCATACTATAGTATGCGGCATGTATATATACATGCCTTGCATATGATGTTACATTACATATTGTACCGGGACACATGCATCTATATTGAATATAGTTGCTATAGGTGGAGTAGTGACTTACCAAGCAACTCTAGGCTCAGTGGTTGAGAGACACCCACCTCCACAATATCGGCTAAGGCTTGTAGATGTTGTTCTGCAGGTGTCCTCAGGTTGGCCAGTAGCTCCTCGGTACGTGTGAGTGGCGGCTGGGTTGGTGGTCCACCACCTGTTGCACCTTGTTCCCTGGTGATTGCATTTGCATGCTGTTTCACCCATCTAATGAGGTCTGTACAGTGTCTGCACACCTGCTGGTATGTGCGGTTGTGGCCACCCACATCATTAACCCTCCTGCGAAGTTCCATCCGCAGGGCATCCTGCTGCTGTGCATCCTGTGGCACATGGCTGAACAGGATATCATGATTGTCATGTAGGTATAGGATGAGGGCCTCATCCTCCAAGTGGGCATAAGGGGGTAGCCTTGCACGTGGCATACCTGGAAGACATAATGATGGAGACAGGTCACATTAACTCACAGAGACATACAGAGCTACAGCTGAACATACATGTGTACCGCATTTATTACTATTAAATAGTTGTCTTTGCAAATCTACATGACACTGACACCACTGACATGTTTGTGTCACACACATGTGACACTCAGTGGTGAGTAGATATTATCACCATATATGTGTGTGTGTGTGTGTCACCTGCTTACATTGCTCATACTCCATGTGGATGCTGTCTTGATGTGGGCATGTTTGTTTGCCTGTACTGGTGTTCCTACCTATCAGCACATGGCTGGATGTGTCCACATTAATGCAGTCGACCTTGATGCTGTGTATATGTCACATATAAAGACTTACACTGCCTTAACGGACATGACCTGTGACTCTGCAGACTTTCTCATGGAAGGTTTTACATGTATGTGTTCGGCCATATACATCTACACAGCACTGTACATAAATTCAACATCCTGCCATGTATCACCTGTGTTGCACGTGATACACATGGGACACTGGCTAGCCAGATGGTATATGCAGGGATGGATATCAACTATAGCATGTACAGTCAAAATCTACTAGTAGGCTATATGTCCTGGGCCATGTATGAATCTAGGATGAAAGGTTACCTAGCTGTAGCTGACAGGCGGGTCTCTGGGGCCAGGTGGAGCAGTGCCACATAACTGATCCACAGGGTTAATGATACATTTACCATGCGGTCATCACATCATGTCTGAGAGGAGGGAGATGTGCAGCTTTGCTGGACAGGAATGCATAGTATGGCAGGACTATGTAAAGTGTATGGGACAACGACCTGTCCAGCATTTGGTGATCCTAGTATTAGGAAGGTGGATGTCCATGAAGTATGTGTTTGAGATCAGGATGTGTACGTGTAGCATGTCCAACATCAATGGGTTGGACATGGATTTATTCAAGGTATGCATCATGCTACATAGTGGAGATGGGGAATAGGAAGGCTGGTGTAGGCCATCTGAACATGGCCAATACCCCCTTAAAGGAAATATGTGATATGATATGGCTCACGTGAGTGTTGTGAATGGCTGGCCAATGATCTCTATATTTATGGATGGCACCCTGTCATGATTAGGTTTGCCACATATGACTACCTGACAGGTGTGGTGATGTAATTATCACAGGAAAGACAACTTCCCAGCTGCATCCCTTACACACAGTGTCCATTATGTTGACCGCTGCTTAGGTGGTAGCTCATGGGTACAGGGTTATTAACATAGGGGTGACAATGCAATATGTAGCTGTCATATTCTGGCCATATGTCATACACACCTCACCCACAAAGCCCCTTCTGTATGTTGTCCACAACACTCTGAGTCAGCTATTGCACCTAGGTCATAGTCATTCACATACTTCAATAGGCAGATGCCTTCTGTTAGTCTGTGTGGTATGGACTACAATGAGGGAGAGTACAATTAATTAACCCTGTCTTACTGTAGCTGGCACTGGTGTGATGTGCATGTATTATTCAGACACCTTCTGAAGTGTTGGTTCTGTCAGCAGTCCCGTTGCAAAACACTCTTGTGACATAGGAATGTACATCTAGTATACCAAGTATAGGTGGAACACAGTATGGGTGATAATGTCCTATGACCTGGCAAGGTTATGATATGCATTGTGAAATCAACCTTACTGTCATCTACATCTGTACTGCTGACATCAAATAATTTGATCAAGGTTCATGGCCTTTCAGTCCAGACTCAGCAGGGTAATAGTGCAGTACTTCCCATTATCAGTGGTGTCTTCCCCCTTTGTGGGTTGTGATACCTGTTGTTGTGCACCATTCAGTGTGTACACAGCCTGACATGAAGCTATGTTTTACATGATGTGTATGTGGAGAGCAACTTGTTTTGCCATATGTGTATGATACAACCTGGGATGTGGGCAGGTCCCATGTAGCCTGAGTGCAGCTTGTACCTGTATAGTTGTGGGTACAGTGGCTCTGTGGTGTACATGGATATATCATTGTGTACCTGTTGGGGGAGGGCAGTGTGTTTATGTTATCCAAGACCCTATCTGGATTGCTTATTCATACTCAGCTCTTGTTCAGAACTTGTAAGCACTACGTAAGCTACTAATTACTATAGCACTCAATCTTCCTCATTACCTAGAGGTAAACAGGTTTTGTACATACTTTTCTCAGTTGCTTAGAGTAAAATAGCTCTTGTACTCACTTTCTTCACTTATCTAGGGGAAATTAGTTTTATATTCAGGCATGTCCAAGGGTCAGCTGCCAGTGTTCTCTCCTGTCTATCTGATGAATCTGGAAATCTTGAGGCAATGTAGACATTGCCTCATGTACACAGACAACCGTCTCCGCCTACCACCCAACACTACAACCTGTGAGAGATGCACTTATCTAGCCAAACTGGAGGTAAAGCTCTCTCCAACCAAGACTGACCCTGACAGTCATGTGGAGAAGGTAAACATTCGCACCACACCGCACTCATCACATAGTCTTACTGAATCTACCTCACCATTAACTGGGAAAACTACTTGTGTACCAACTCATTAGCTCAACACTTTCTGGAATTCATAAACACCAATGCCCTGGATCAACTTATCCACACACCCACCAGGGGCAACATTATCCTAGACCTAGGCATTACCAACATGAGTGACCGGTGTTCCACACCTGAAGTCAACTCCTCGTTGGTCTGATCTGACCATAAGCTGAACACCCTTGATATCCACATCCCGTCTCCACCCCGCATTAAGGGAACCACAGTATAATATGTCTACAAAGCCAATCTCATGCTTCTTAAGACAGACGTGGTGAACGTCATGACACCCTGTTACAACTGCTGAATCCTACACAAATGCACTCTATAAGCACTTACATGAGTGCATGGATCATGCTATCCCAAACAGAACCAAGACGCTATGCCCCTAATTAAGGAAGCCAATCTGGTGGTCCCCTGCCATAAACAAATTGTACAACAGAAGGAAGACACTGTTGCAAAAGAGAGTACAATCCCATGCGTGGAGGAGCTCCCTGGTCAGCCTCAGTAAGAAGGTGAGATCCCTTATAAGATCCTCCAAAGCTATCTACGGAAACAAAACTGCCACTAATTCCAATGACAACCACAAAGCATTCTATAGCTATGTTGAATATCTCGATGTCAACACCCAGATCTACTCAGCACAAAGGCATGAACATTACAGAACCAACTGATATTGCCAACATACTGGCAGATAGGTTCAGTGCAACCTTTCCCCCCTCTCACCCCCTAAAGGGCCCATATCTATACAGGAAGAGTGCAGAATCTCTGTAATCACAACTACACAGGTAAAAGCTGCACACTCTAAAGCCAATATCACAGCATCCATGGGACCGGACAACATCCCAGGCTGCATTTTACATGAACTTCAGAACATACTGGCTCCCCACCTATGCACCATGTTCAATAATAGCCTTGCATTGGGCTTTGTGCCCCCTGAATGGCACACAGCAACAGTTATCCCACTCCACAAAGGTGACACCATAATGGACCACGGGACCTATTGCCCTATAGGCCTGACTAGCCTGGTCTGCAAGGCTATGGAGCACATCATCATGGATCTCAGTCACAGAGACATTTTGGTACCTCCAAACCTTTGACCCCTCCCATTTTGGCTTTGTTAAGGGCAGACCATGCCTCCTAAACCTGGTGGACTTCTTAGAGACAGTTACCAAGGCATTAGATGAGGCTATGGAGGTCCACACAGCCTACCTTGATCTTTCAAAGGCTTTCAACACCATTCCCCATTCTGGTATTATCGACATACTCATCCACCTGAACATTAACCCCTATATCCTGTATGGTTTGCAAAGTGGCTCACGGACAGAATCCACACAGTGGGAGTTACATACCCTAGGTCTGACTGTATACCATTTACAAGTGGCGTCCCCCAGGGCTTAGTCCTAGGACCCCTCATGTTCAGTATATAATTCTGTGATGTAGAGGCAAGCACAGGAGGACTTTGGCTGAAAAGGTTTGCAGACAACTGCAAACTAGGGACCATAACTGTTTCCTCAGCTGATACAGACACCCTCCAGAAGGGTCGCACTGAGACAGATACCTGGTGTCAATATCATGGCTTCAAGCTGAATGCCAAAAAGTGCATAGTCATCCCCTTTGGATATAACTAATTACCCATGGACTACCACATAGTCCCCTACATACAGAAAAGGTAATAAGGGATCTGGGAACCCCAGTAGATAGCAATCTCTCCTTCGATACCCATAATGACAAGGTGGTTAGAATATCCTTCTATGTGGCCCCCCTAATCTCTAATGGGTTCACATCCAGAACAAAGGAGGCCATTGTGCTTCTCTACTCATGACTTATTAGACCCATTAAAGGATACAACACTCCATTTGGGATGTACCTTACAAGATAACTGCAACAGCTTGGAAGACCACAATAGTACCACACCAAGAGGATTACTGACCTTAAACAGATGACCTATGCAGCCCAACCTAAGAAACTCCAGCTGTACTTGGTTGCATACCGCATACTCACAGGTGATCTCTGCTTGACATACAAGGCCCATGTCCAACCCAGTATTGCTGGATATACTCCACATAAACAGAAGCCCCTGAAAGCCACATGCTGTAGGGATATACACCTAACCACAACTATGACTAGGACATGCTGGATAGATAGATTCCTGACCTGGAGACTCCCTATGCTTTGGAAAATGATTCCAGTGTACATCAGGCAGGGCCCCTCACTAGCACTATTCAAGGGAAACCTTGATGGGTGGATTGGAGACAGACTTGTACCCTGGGGATCACTGCAGTGGTTCTGCTGGACAGAGGCACAGGGAACTAATGGCTCTGCTGTTCAGAGGCACAGGGAACTAACCTGAGGGGGTGATGAAAGCTGACACACTCTAGCTAGGCTTATAAATACCCTTGGGCAGACAGCCTAGCACCTACCTTTGCACTTATTACATGTCTTATGTGCTTGGATAGTTAACTAGCTCTTCCATTTTACTTTGCTAGCATGCTGATAAACTATCGGGTGACTACAAGTCATATGTATCCTGTTATTGTGTATTGTAAATGCCAATAGACATAACTAATGTTTGCCTAACATAACAGTAATGCTATGTAACTTGTAATACATATCTGCCTACAATACTATACATTACCCAGTTATTGGCACAATATCCCACAATGCAAATCATAATTGCACAATGGGCCAACCTTCAACATGTTATTCTCAGTAATACGCCCATACATATGCCTACTGTTACAATATATCAACATATACTATCCCCTGTTATAGCACATACTTGTTGGACCAGCCCTGCAACTGACAGTGGCTGGTGAAGAATATTTGGGTTCAAAGTCCTTATATAGCATCCCTTGTGGTATATGCGGTGTTTGCCTTGTAACCTACAGCAGTACACACATAAATACTACAAGCGTTACTATGCTCAACAATACATCACTACAAGATAACTGTTTCCACTATATGGATTGAGTGCATTTTAAAAATTACAGAACAGGTACTACATACACAGACATACTGAGTGTTCTACATACCTTATTAGTAACCCGAGGTGTCGTTGACTGTTGATTCAGTCCTTCTCAGTTTGTGTTTCAATCTTCTTTGTAACATTCTGCTGGTTTGAATGTGTAATAATCCATTCGTTTCTAGTTAAATATCGGTAACATGTGCTATCCTGACCACCAATTGGTGTTCCAAAGTAGTTAATTAGATGCACATCAGCTGTGCAGCTACTCCATTAGCCAATACCATGGTAACAGTGGCATATAATTGAGTACTCCACTTGGCGTTGTCCATTTGCCTTACTTTCAAGGAAGACGGCCTGGATGTGTTGTTTGTGATGTATTTCAACAGCTATATGGAGACAGACAGAGATATATTAGCTTCATGACTCCTGTGGATTGTGTGTAATGGCTAGAAGATGTTGTTCTACATGTGAGTACAGCTGTTATATTTCAGAACATTGCTACTTATGCAGCAGGGTTTGTTTGTACCTGATACTTCTGCAGATGTTTCAGTCTGGCAAGGATGTTTGGGCAGCTCAAGGCTGTATGGTTATGCATGAACTGTTAGCTGGTTTACAGTGTGCTCACCAGACATCCTTGGTTTGGTGTACATGTGTATCATATTGTGCTGTTAATCAGTAATTGGTAACACTTCCCGGTGTACACACAACCCTCTGAAACAGGATTAGTGCAAACAAACCCTGTAACATCAGCAGCTGTTCCATTGTATAACAACAACTATTTCACTTAGGGCCATGTTAGTGTGTCTCTGACAAGGTATGTTAAGGCTTCTGCAGATGTCGTATAGTGAGTGAATGATTTGTGATGTTATTACAGTTTGTATTGTAATTTGTTTGAGTATGGGTGTGATGTTGGTGGGTGTACATAGCAGATGCAGGTGTGTAGGAACTGCTTTTATACATAATCGATATGTGCATGAGGGTTCTGTCCCTATTTGAACATCTATCCATTAGTGGACTAATACTATAGTAATTGCAGGCTGATTCATTAAGGCACTGTTACTTGGTTCCTGTACAGCATGCAGGTGATGTTAGTCCTTGAATTCTTTCGGCAATACATTGGAATGTAATAAAGTGTTGCTGCATGAAAGCTGTGTATTTCTGTCATAGGTATTTGCAGTCAATGGAGTTGTGTTGGTGACTGACTCTCTTTGGCTAGGGTTACCACCTTTTCAAATGGCCATAGTGGGACATTTTCGGGACACACATCAGATTTTACAGGCCGACACAAACCTATGGTCAGTACAAGGGATAGAACTTTCCTTTTCTGCCTAAATATAAGCTTATTCTTGTAGCACTTTAGTTGCTTATCCTGTTTCTTGTAACATGTAGGTATTTTAGATACAGAAATAACTATTCTATGCAACTATTACATTACATATGGGACATAATTATATCCTACAATCTCAGGACATTTGCCATGTTTAATATTTTTGGTCAGGACACAACCGCCCAAAGAGGAACTGTCCCTCGCAAAGTGGGACAGGTGGTAACCCTATCATTGGCTCATGTCCATAGCACATATTTGTAATAGTGTATAGGCATATACTCTCCATATCCTTTGTTCATAAAGTTTGGTCATGGCAGAATGTGTGATTGCTATGGTCCATGTTATACTCATATATGAACACTTCAACCACTGTATACGGGATACCTATGAAATCCCGAAACCACACAATTCCGACGCCCACAGTACCGGGCCTAGACTCCCATACCCCACATTACCATCAGCGACAGTAACTCGCAAAAGTAACACAAACATGGAACACACACATGCACACACAGATACACTGCTACCCACCACATCCAAACAAACCATCCTATACTACGTATGAGCAGGTGGGCACACACCCCCTACACACCCCCATGTGGGTGTCTGCACCCCCACACCCCCCTACTTTAATATTCTACCTCCTAGATTGCACAAACAGACACACAAAGCAAACCCACACCCACACATTACAGTCCCCCAGGAACACACACAACACCACACTCAGAACGCACACTTACACACACTACAGCCCTCAAAAACACACTTACACACAGTAACCTACCTGAACCGCAACACCAGAAGCACTGACTAAATGTCCCTTAACATCAGGATTTTAAACCTCGAGCTTCTGGTGTTTCAGTACTGTGGTCTTTCGGACTTTAAGCCTCGTGATTATGTGTGTTGGTATGTCAAGCAGTCGGTATGTGGTAGGTATCCCATTTATATGTACCTCCATGGTTATGTAGATGTTGTTAACGTATCTATATATCGACATATATAAGTATATCCCCATATATCGACATATATCTCTCTCTCTTCCCCCTCTCCTCTCTCTCTCTGTCTCGATATATGTTGATTTATATATATATATATATATATATATATATATATATATATATATATATATATATATATATATATATATATATATAGCATACAACTTTCTTTGGGTACATGCTGGTTTGTCCTATTTCCACACATTCCTACCTTTTGTGTTTTAACCTGTCAGTATACACAGCTGCCATTGGTACATCTCAGATAGCTTAGTGGTAGGTTATTGTGAAGATTGTGTACATGGTTACGTGTTCTAATCCTGGCAGTGGTAATTTTACCTCTTAGAGCAGGCACTGGTAGTGCAAGGGCAATTAATGCACAATTTCAGTGGTTGTGTGTTCCAAATGTTTATTATTCTGCGGAATACTACCTGTATATGCAAGCTGTGGTTAAGGTATACTATGTAACATGTAAATCATCTAAGAAGATTCCTGTCATGGGTACTCCCCATTATTTGGAACTACATCCCTGATTACATTATACAAAACCCCTCACTAACACTCCAGGGAATCCTTGCAGAGTGGGTGGGGAACAGTGGATACACCCCAGGGTTCCCACAACTGGCTCTGCTCTACAGAGGGACAGTTAGTTAATCAATGGGATGGTGACAGCAGACACTTTTTGGCAATGCTTATGACTGGCCTCGGGTAGTTAGGCATGTACCTACCTATGTATCTATGAACCTATACATACAGTATGGACACATGCTGATAGCTTAATTTACTGTTCAGATATTGACTTACCTTGTGCCAGTGGCAGTTGTGTGTACAATAGTTGGGGGCTGCCTATGTAGGATGCACACAGTAGACCACCTATACATGACAATTTGCAGGTGGTTGTGTGTGCGTGCCATCCATGTTTGCTGTGTGTGCAGGTGGAGAAGGGTGTCAATCCATAGGTGCCTACACTGTCAGTGTGTGTGCTATATGTTCCCTCTTTGCCAAGGCATGGGCTGGGCATGCCTCCGTCTGCCTACTGGGGCTGGCACAGGGTGTTCGTGGTCTGAGTCCCTCTGTGCCTGTGGGGCCCTTGGCAATGGTGGTGGGCTGTGAAGGCCTTTACCATTCTGTCCCTGCTGCAGCTGTTTTCACAGGATCATATTGTGTAGCATGGCACATACTATGAAAATGTGGGCACACGTGCCTGGAGAGTACTGCAAGACTTCACCAGATATGTCCAAGCAATGGAACCATGAGTTCAGCATCCCAAACACGCGCTCTATGATGATTCTGGTTTCTGCGTGTGCCTCATTATAGCGTTCTTGCATGGCTGTGTGTGCATTTCTGATGGTAGTCATCATCCACGGTTCCAGTGCATAGCCAGCATCCCCTACCAGGTGGCCATATGGGATGTCCCCCCTGGCAAATACCTGATGCAGCTGTGAGGCATGCCAGATGTGGGAGTTGTGATACCTTCTAGGGCTGCCAGCACACACATCCATGATAATGCCCTGGGCATTGCACATGACCTGGCAGTTGATGGAGGGGTATCTCTTGCGGTTTATGTAGCGCCTACCCTGCTCACTCGGTGGTGTCTTGATGTGTATGTGTGTGCAGTCTATTGCGCCCAGTACTTCCGGGTAGTCTGCCACATGGTGGAAGAGACGCATATTGCTGGCCAACTCCTCCTGCATTTGGGGGAAGTATATGTGCTCATTGGCATGTGGTAACATGGCATCCAGAAACTGGTGGAGTACCCTGGATGCTGATACTTGTGAGATCCCTATGATATCCCCAGTTGGCCTTTGAAAGGTACCTGTGGCTAGTATTCTCAAGCTTACACATACCTTCGTGTCCACTGGGATGGGTTTCCCTCTGTTATTTCTGTCTCTGAGGCATGGCCGGCACAGCTCAACAAGTTGGTGTATGGTGTCCCTGTCCACCCTGTAATGCTCTACTATCTCCAGATCATTTAGCCCCTGGTAGGTTACCCTGTGTCTAAACACTCTTCTCCTCCTCCGGTGCCTGAGATGGTTGTCAGCATCATCCTCCACACCACTGTCAGTCTCCAACACATGCTGGTGAATCAAAGCTATGCCAGCCCCTAACATGTACATATTAAAAGTTCCCAGTCTGTATACACCAGTGGTGCAGAGTGTCTGGGAATACACAAGTGTGTGTGGGGGTTTTTCACACCTTATACTATTGTGCAATGGATGATGCTGGTGTAATTGAGTGTGTATGTGCAATTCCAGCTTCAGGGTATCTTAATTATGGGTTTTAAAGCAGGTACTGCTATTGTGGGGCTTTTGGTGTTGACTTACGCTTGGCTGCCATGATTCATCTATTGCCCTTTACTTCACTTTTCAACTCAATTCCCCTCCCATTGTCAGGCATGCATCCAGCTGCCTGCTTTCTTGTTTTGTACTTTCACAACCCAGGATTGTGTTGCGAAATGTGTTATGTAGCTGATCTACTGCAAGTTTGCTTTGTTCTGCTGTGATGGTTCTCTTTTCTTTGCAGTACAGCACCTCCCATTTCCTGTTCTGCAGGTAGCTAGCAACCTTGTTAGCTGTTGTCAATGGCCCCCTGTGAGCTCCTAGGTGTTAATTACTCATTTTTACTCCAATTACCATGCTGCAGCATTTCCTTGTTGTCTTCCCGTATCCTTCCTGTTTCAGCTATGGTGTGTGCCGCGCGCAGCCATTTACTGAGTTTCAAGCACGTTTTCATCCACGTTCACATGCCCTTTTGGTTACCTTGTGTGCTGTCAGCTAAGCAAAGCTATGGCTACTTCTACACCCCTATCCTGCAGCTTTGCTTAGCAACAGGCAACCCGGATTAGCAAGCTCCAATGTGCTTACAGCTATGGTGGCTCACCCCTCTCTTGATGTCATGTTTACCTCCAGGCCACACCTCAGTGTTGTACCGCTACGCTGTGTGCTACATCCTTACGCCGACAGGGAGTTTGCGATTCAGCATTATTTGACTCATTTGCATGGCATTGACTACTAATTCCTAGTTACTGCACTAAACACTGTCACAGACCCTTAGCAACCCTTGTGCCATGGTTGTGGTGTAGCATGCATGCCATTGACTATTATGGGGACTTCATGAATTGTGTTACATTGCAGTTTTATGAAATCTAAATATATTTTCATTGTGATCCTGTCTGCGCACCGATACACTGCGATTTTACTTTGCGTTAGTGTGGCCATGACATTAAATGTTATTTTTTATGTGTTGTGCATGTTTTTTTATGCCATTGTCTATATATTTAGCCATTGGCATATATTAACATTATAATACGTAAGTTTGGTCTGCTTTCATGGCTCTGATTTTATATTTGAAAAAATGTAAACCTTTTTTTGGTTTACATTTCTTCATGCTTATGCTACGCCTGCACCACTTCATGAATCACTATATACCTTCATTTACATGCTACACTGCTACACATGGGGTAATTAGCATACATGCGCCAGGAGCTGTGCAGCTCTGGCGTACGCTGGTAGTGCACGTGGAAAAAGCTCGTACCTGAATCGCTCTGCGGCCATATTTGGCATTAGATCGCCGATGCTACTCCGGCGCCTGGCACAAGCTTCATGAATCCCGTGGCATATATATACATACTATTGCTTTTTAATTGCACGTATTTTTATATACGTTTTATATACAACTTATATCTTATAGTGTTGTTTCCATTCTCACTAGATTAACTTTCATTGAGCGGTGCCCTCCAAGTTCAATACTTTGAACATGTGTACCCTACATCTACATCTACATGTTATTCATAAGATTGGCTTAGTGGGAATATAATCATTCAACCCCGGTTCTTTTGTTGCATTTAACCTAAGTTGCCATTTGACTTCTTTTTCAACTAATTTGACCTTAACATTTCCTCCCCTAGAGTTGACCTTAACCTGTTCAAGTATCCCAAATTTAAATGTGTGGCTTCCATCATGCTTAAGTATATGTCTACACAAGGCGTTATTTATGTAATTTCTCCTTATGCAATAAGTGTGGTCATATATTCTATTCCTCAGTTGTCTATCTGTCTTACCCACATAGTAACTCGGACGGGTCTTACACTTCAAATAAATGATGTGTTGGGATAGACAATTCCCCTTCTTAAACCATATTCTAGTATGGTTGACATCCCCTAATGTTATTGTTTTTTCTTCTATGATCTCCTTACACTGCTGACACTGCCCACATTTCTTAGTATGTCCATCTCCAGTACCACAATTAAATCCTACGTTCCCTCTTTCAAACCTGTTCTTTGAATTATACCCAGTCTTGTACACATACTTAGGCGCTGTACCTACTTCACTATAGATCAAGTCATCACTTCTTAGAATATTCTAATTTTGTCGAATGATATACTTTATTTCCTCAACATCTGGACTATACTCCACAACGCATGCCCTGTTGTAAGAGGTTTCCTTATCATTCTCAAATTCATTTCTGCTCTTCTCCAACCCTATTCCAAGAAGAGGTTTGTATTTCCTCCCCCATTCTTTTAATACATATCCAATGACATTGTCAATTAAATATCTGGGGTATCCCCTTTCCCCAAATAGTGTTCCTATATATTCTAACTCCTTTTTCATATCATTAAATTCCAAAGTCATTCTCGCAGCTCTAATGCATTGACCCTTTATAATACTCTTTTTTTGACTCACTGGGTGACAACTGGTATATTCTAAATATGAGTTACTAAATGTTTCCTTTCTATATATTCTGGATTTTGAACCCTCCTACCCCATTTGATACAAAGTGTCCAAATATGCTATTCCAGTCTTACTACTATTATATGTAAATTTTAAATAACTACTGGTACCATTCAGATAATTCACAAATGCTTTTACTTCATTTATTGCATCATCCCATAAGATGAATATATCATCCAAAAATCTGGTGTACCATATACATTTACTAGCATATTGACTCTCCAAAATATATTCCTTTTCCCAGTCTAATAATACCATATTTGCATATATGGGGGCGCATGCTGCCCCCATAGCCACCCCACTTTTTTGCTTATAATATTCTTCTTTGAACCATATATGAAGTCCAATACAATAGACATAAACTCACAGATTAAACTCATCTTTTCCCACTCAAAGTCTATATACTTCTGTATACTATTGCTAAACCGTTCAAGTCCTTCTTCCTTAGGAATGCATGAAAATAAGCCCACAACGTCATTTGTTATGAGCACTAACCCTTCCTTCCATATTTCTGGTTTTAACCTTCCCAAAAAATCCTATGAGTCTCTCACTATGTGATATACTTTGTCATATATTGGTTTAAGCCATCCAGCTAGTACTTTCCCAAAAGGGAAGGTCTTAGACCTACCACCTGAAATAATGGGCTTATATGGGGGTTCGTTTCGTGTTTATTTTTATTAAAAGTAATTTTTTTAAGTGAGAATTAGCAGTGAGCTGTGGACCTTCTTTAGCATATATTCAGTGTATTTTTTTGGTTTTGTATCTAAATACAGTCACAGCTATATATATATATATATATATATATATATATATATATATGGTTCTACCTGACTTCACCGACACGCCGGAACATCGACAGCGAAATCGAGAGCCGCAGAAGAGCGAAAGTGCAGAAGACCGACGCGACGGGACCCAGAAGATCGACAGTGCAGAAGACCGACCGACGGATGAAAGCACCGGCTGAGGATGCCGAAATGGGAAAAGGCTGTGTAAGTATCGGTAGTGACGGACGTTAGGGTGCGAGTAAGGTAAGTGTGGATAGGGGTGGGTTAAGTGAGTTAGGGTTAGGGAGCGGTCAGGTAAGTGTCTAGTGAATGTGTTTGGGTTAGGAGGCGGGATAAGTGAGTTAGGGTTAGGAGCCGGTCAGGTAAGTGTCTTGTAGTGATTGTGTTTGGGTTAGGGGCAGGATAAGTGAGTTAGGGTTAGAGCGGTCAGGTAAGTGTCGCGGTAGTGACGGACCTTAGGGTTAGGGTTTGGGTCAGGGTTGTAGGTAGTTGTGTATGTGAGGTTTAGTGTGGGTTTGCAGGGATTTTGGTGTGCTTGTGTTGTGTATGTGGTTTTTGGATGGGGAATGTGTTTTGTTTGTTTGTTGATTGTGGTGTGTGAAGTGTATAAGGTTTCGTGTTTGTGTACCGTCGGTTATTTCGTTGTCGGGCATGTGAATTTTCGTGTTTTTGTACTGTCGGTTATGTGGTTTCGGTGATTGCGTTGTCGGTGTTTTGGTGTTTCGGTGAAGTCAGGTAGAACCATATATATATATATGTATATATATATATACATATACTCTATGCATATATACATATATATATGTATATGTGTGTATGTATTTATATATGTGTGTATTTTATATATATATATATATATATATATATATATATATATATATATATATATATATATATTTTTTTTATAGGAGCAGTGTATTTTGTTGAAACTATCCTAGGGATTCAGTAAACTCTGTGTAGGCCTAATGCAAAGCCTACATGGAGTTTACATGTTTGAGTGATGTGCAGCCGTGCTTACCACATATGCATGCTGTGCATTGTGCTTACACGAATACAAGTAAGGTTTTGTTGTCAGCAACAGTGTTGCCAGCCAGAAAACTGTGTAAAGCAGCATAAAGGCATATAGAACATGCAGACAAGTTTACCTGCCTGGACAGACACAGTGATCACCAGGGATAAAATGAATGCAGTGACTACAGTGGTAGCACATAATAGAAAACTAAACAGTGCAATGTACACTGCAACATGTTTCTGGCATACTGAAATAAAGGATTTGTGGTGATTGTCAATTGTACATGGAATGCAGTATAAATACACTAGTCTGTGAAAGTCTGTTTATTGAAAAGGGCCACGGACATAAATAGCAGGAATGAAGAAAGAGAACATGTGAAACATGGTAATGTACACCAGAGAAGGGTATGTCAATGTATGTGCACTCCAAAGATAAGTCAGCATAAAATTTATCACATATGTGCATAGCATTGTACATATTGTTGTTTAAACTTCCTGTATACATTTATATCATCACACATCATAGGATAATATGTGACTTTCACACAGGATTACATATCAATGGAGATGATTGGTGGTGACATAAACATCCTGACATGATTACTGGAGAGAACATTTAGCAAGGACGGTACATACAATGGGTGTATTTTCACATTGTGAAAGTGTGCAAAGTGAGTTGCTTGAATATGAATGACATGTCAGCATAGCAGTCAAGCAGGGACACATAACAACAGGCTCATGAGCAACATTAGAAGCAGGCACAATCATTGACAATTTTAAAATAATATCACAATTAATCTGTGACATTGACATAAATATGCGATTGTAAGTTATACATGTTCTGCAGGAACACACTTGTATAACTGTAATGATTTGTCAGTAATCTATAAGGGGAATTCAACATGCCGTCCTCAAAAATGACCACTTTTTGGAGGTGTTAAGAGGAACATCGTTACATCTATAGTTTAAATTAGGGGCATACCTGGCCAATTGAGTGGCTTGTATGACACATAAACCACAATCCACACATTCAAGAATGTAACCCATGCAATCAATGTTATCAATGAGCTGTGTATTTACTGGGTGCATCCCAGGAATATGTATCGCACATGCATCTTGTATAACACTTTGAAGAGAAGTCTACACCATCAACTCCTAACGGTTATGCATCACAAAGGATACTTATGTATGGCTGACAAGATGTGCGGGAGCTCACTGTGCCAAAAGTGGTACACTAGAGTAAAGCATCCTTGGATGACATAGATATCAGCCATATGGATAACAACAATTAAAAACAACACTCTGTTATCACTAGATTCCCTACACAGCTGTGTATTGCATGCATCTGCCACATGTTATAGCAATGGATATTGTCTGCAACATCTGTGATTGATGTGTGAATTAAGAAGTGATCCATTATAATGAATGGTGTAGCACTATTTGAGACTGATGGCAATACATCAGTTATGCCCATGTACACAGAAGCTACAGCATTGCAAAGTCTAGCATCAATGAGCGAGGAAGCTGCCACTTTGATATTGTTCACATCATGAACAATGCATGGAGCACACTTTATAAGCACATGTCAAACCTCAAGACATGTGTCACACGATCACTGTCAATCAGACATTATTATGGAAAATTTTATCCGGCCTTGAAATGCTACCATGCATGCATATGTGTTCATGCAAACTATCAAGTGATAAAATGAAAGGCAAATAAGTGGCATATCAAACACAAATAAAAGCAAAAGTCTCAGTACAGCAAGTGGATTTTTGCTTTTATTTCAAACTATCAAGTAGTAATACTGATGTGATGTATTGATATGTCTGTGATGCTGTACAGTCACAATTTATCTGTACCTAGGATACACTTGTACATCGTATGTTTATAAGTGAGTAGGAGAGTGCTAGCCTAAAGTCCCAAGATCCCATAAGAGCCTAGGCATATGTGACATGGGCTTCACAATGTTAAATAACTATATGAAAGATGTTCACACAGATATGAGCCTATACTATGTTATGTAATACCAGCTGTGTCTAACCGTGAGAGACATGGGCATAACAGGAGTGCAATCATGATTAACCATCCATTGATCTAGGCTACACTTGAAGAGGGTCAGGAAAGACCTTTGCTTTACTTGAATGGGAAGCATATTCCAGAGAAGGGGTAGTGTCTGAGAGGTGTATCGATCTCTCCAGTATGATTTATTACATCAGAGGCTAGGTTAACATCCTTGGAATGAGTGATCCTTATGCAGTTTGTAGTAACAATGTGTAACATTTCCATGAGGGCTAGATTGGAGGGTGCCCTGTAAACCAGAAACAGATCAATGCCTAGTAGTATGCTGGAGATAGAATACAGTGATAACGTTTTAAATGTTTCTGACTATGTTGCGTTGTTTACACCATGTTTCTTCATTCTTCAAAAATTCTGGGGTTGCTCCAGCTGTTGCAGATATGTGGTGAGGTACATGCAAAAGGGTACATTGTACTCAATTATTGGTGTAAAGAGGGCTGAGTACAATGGTATTATAATGTCCTTCGCTGTGGATGGCTTGCCCATATTTATGAGTTGTGCCACATAAAGGGATTTGTCACCACTGTGGAAAGATGGTGTTTGAAGTTCCGATTACTATCTGCATACCCAAATCATGTATCACTGGGTGCAATCATAGGGGTGTGCTGTTTATATTGTAATTAGCTTGGGCATTTGCTTTCCAAAATGGAATAATTATGATTTTGTGTTCATTTAGTGTGTTTCCATGCCTCTGGCACCAATAATTTTGTGCATTAATTCTGCAGTATATCAGTAGGGTTTGTGGATTCAGTGATTGTCCATATCTTACAGTCATCCACAAAGTTCGTAAGACAAAGGCAGTCTAAGTTTGGCTTGACCTCTGAGAAGTAAACACTGAACAGGAAAGGGCCTGGTATAGAACCCTGTGGTTCTGCCCTGGTCATTGGCCTCTTGCTAGAGTTGAATTCACACACTTCAACAGTACATGTCCTGTCGGTGATCCATTTGGCTACCCACCTGGTGATGTATGTGTTTATGCCCAGTTGAGACAACTTCTCTGTATCTAGTTAGGCAGGATGCACAGTCTTTTTCTCATCCATGACCTTGTGACCTTCTTGAAGAATTCAAACAGATTTAACAGACGTGCTGTATCCTTAACAAATAAAATATGGTTTGGGTAAACAGTCAGAAGATTATCTGTGCCCTTTTTGATAAGGTCCATGATGATTCCTTTGATTGTCTTAGAGATGAGACAGGCTTATGGGTCCATAATTCCCTGGTTCAGGTGATGGTCCCCCCTTGTTCAGATGGATGACTGCTGCTGTACATCCTTCTGCCAGAACATAGCCTGTCTGGAGGCTGTTGTTAAGTAGGGATCCAACTGTTTCTGCTAGGTCATGTTTCCATTTATTGAAAAAGCAACGTGGGTTGATGTTCTTCATCTCACATTGCTGCAGTCCTGACTATTGGGGGTAGTCCGCTGTCCCAGTCGGCCCGAATACCAAAGTATAAGGCTGGCGTCGGTCAGAGGCGCATTAGACTGACGTCAGCACGTCAGAGTACAAATGCGCATGACCGACGCCATTTCCTCAGTCTTTTTTTGCCGCATGGTCCGATGCAGAAGCAGTTTTGCGAGTGCAGGTTGGCGTTCTGAGATTTTCCGAAGTCGGAGTTTCAGACCGAATCCAAGTTGGCTAAGTACCCGTTGGGAATATTTTGGTTTTTCTTGCCTCAGTATTTTACCGGATGTCAGAAAAAGTGAATAACTGTATTTCTTGTGGGAAACAGATACCTCATAGGGATTACCATACCTTGTGTATACCTTGCTTAGGGCCTGAGCACGACGTTGTTGGCTGTCGCTCTTGTGCTAGGTTTAACAAACGCACTATTAAGAGAAGATTAGATTGTGCCAGGTTAGTTTTTGGGAAGCGGTGTAATTATAAAATGCCGTCGGATGCTCAGACGCCCGCTTCATCAAAAAAGCGCAAGGACAAAACCGCTAAGCCTAGGCTGGAAGAACCGTCTGTACCGGACGTCGGTTCTTTAGAGGGCTCGGTGGAGCCACTGGTTCAGCCAGAAATCTCTTTAGAGTCCCAGGGAGAGACTTTATTGCTGCAAGATGTAACCTCTCAGGAGGTAGGCCAGGCGGAAGGGGCTTCTCAGGTAGCTGTTCTTCCCTCCCTTCCTAAGGTAGTTAGGCCCTCCCATGCTGTTTCCAAGGCTTCTCCCAGGGGCAGGCCAGGTTCTGTTTCAGGTGTTACCCCTAGTTCTTCAGGGTCTGTGCCTAAGAAGCATATGCTTAAGATGGCAGAAGATTTAATTACAATGATTAGAGGTTCTATGCCCCCTCCTGATAAGAGGCCTAGGGTGGAACCTGAGCTTGGAAGTTTTGAGCAGTATTCGGATGTTTCTGAGTCTTCGGCCGAAGACTTGCAGGAGTATTCTCCTTACTCTGATTCTGATGTAGATGATTCTACTCCTTCTGCTTCTCCTCCTGAGGATTTTTCTTTTTCAGAGACTCTTCATTCTATGCGGGAGCATTTTAAATGGGAAGGTCAGGATTTCTCTGATTCCAGGAAAAGGCTTAGAGAATTTTTATTTCTACCTCAGCATAGGCCTTTAGCTATTCCTCCTGTTCTGAATGTGGTGGAAGATGTTTTGCAGAGGCTTCTCTGAATCCTGATTCTTTGCGCCCTGCTCCAGTTAAACCGGATAGCTATTATGGGGTGCCTGAGGCTCATAAGTATCTTTTTAAGAGTCCTAGGGCAGACCCAGAAACTGTTTCTCAGGGGCCTAAAGGTGTTAAAGCTTCTGTTGTTAACAATCCTGTTCCTCCAGATAAAGAGGCAAGGGCTTTGGATAGATGGGGAAAGAAAGTGTATACTTCTTCCACTTTAGCCATGAGGGCTTTGAATTGCCAGTTTCACATGTTGAAATACCAAAATTATCTCCTTTCACAATTAAAGTCTAAGGTAGATGCTTTGGCGGAAGGTATTGAGTGTAAAGAGTTGCAGGATTTGGTTCATGTTTCTGAACAGGTGGGTAAGCATTCTTTGCAATGTGGTTTTGATGCTGTACAGGCCTCTCGAGGGTGGCTGCTACGGGTTCTGTTCTTCGCAGGCACGCCTGGCTGAGGGATCAGAATTTGGCTGAGCATGTTAAGACAAGGATTTTAGATGCTCCTTTACAATCTGATGTGTTGTTTGGTTCGCCTGTGGAAGCAGTTCTAAAGAAAATGGAAGACAAGGCTAAGTCTATGCAGACTGTTAAAGATTTTTGCAGGTTCAGCCTCCAAGTTTAGTAGAAATTGGCCTACTAAGGGGTGGACATATCCTGCTTATGATTCCCAGTCTAGGGGTAGGTCTAGACGTGGTAGGGGCAGAGCTCAGGGTTCTTTTAGGCCTAGAACAGGGAGTTCTCCTGCTCAGTCTTCTGGTGAGGGCAGGGGTCAGTCCTTTCGTAAGCAGACCCAATGACCTGCCTTTTCAGCTGCCAGATTCTTCTCGGCTGGCAGCACCTTTGGGAGGAAGGTTGGCAATTTTCAGAGAAAACTGGAGTTTAATTACCCAAGACAGATGGGTATTGGATGTCATTTACCACGGTTACAGGTTTTATTTCCATACCTTGCCTCCTTTCAAAGGCATACCAGACATTCCTCCTCAACAAAGAAAAGAGGCGCACAAACAAATTTCTCTGTTGCTCCAAATAGGGGCCATTCAACCGGTTCCGGTGCCAGAAAGGGGCCTAGGATTTTATTCACGCCTGTTCCTAGTACCAAAAAAGGGGAACACGTGGAGACCAATTTTGGATTTATCTATCCTCAACACTTACCTGGACATTCCCAAGTTCAAAATGTTGACGTTACAACAGCTTTTACCTCTGCTGGGCAAAGATCACTGGATGGTAACTTTGGATCTCAAGGAAGCTTACCTTCATGTTCCTATCAGACTGGTTTGCAGGAAGTATCTGCGTTTTCGAGCTGGAAATTTTCATTATCAGTTCTCTGCATTGCCCTTTGGCTTATCTACTGCCCAGAGTATTCACAAAAGTTCTGGCTCCAGTGATAGCTTTTTTCAGGCTAAAAGGAATACAAATCTATCCTTATTTGGACGACTGCCTGATTCTGGCTCAAGAAAGGGATGTTCTTCTTCAGCATTTGGAATATGTGATAGCAGTGCTAAGATGCCTAGGGTATTCTGTGAACGAAATAAAGTCCAGTCTAGTACCCTCTCAAGACATGTGCTTTCTGGGTGTGAGACTGAATACAGCAACCCAGATGGCCTTTTTAACCCCGGACAAACAAAAGAATCTTTCTCTTTACTTCCATCAACTATCTCATCAGTCCGGGCTGACTGCAAGGACAGTCCTTCAAGCCTTAGGGTTCATGGCATCTTGTATTCTGGTGCTTCCCAATGCCAAACTGCATATGAGGAAGCTGCAATGGTATCTCAAAATTTATGGACACAGCACTGCCAGGATTTGGACACTGTCATTCCAATAATACCTTGCATTCAAAAGGAATTTTTGTGGTGGGCTCAGGAATGTCACCTAAACAAGGGACTCTGTGACCCGGCCAGAGGCGAGTCAGATTTTAACGACAGATGCCTCAGACACAGCTTGGGGAGCTCATCTGAATGGAAAGTGGATACAAGACAAGTGGCCTGCCAGACTACAGCATCTACATATCAACATGAAGGAGATGTTAGCAGTCCAGTTTGCATTAATGGCTTTCAAGGATTTACTTCTTCCAGGACAGGTGTTGATTCTGACAGACAACACAACTGTCATGTGGTACATCAACAAGCAAGGGGGAACACATTCTTATCCTCTATGCAGGCAAGCAATGATTTTGTGGGAGACTGCTCTCAGTTTGCAACTGAATCTTCAAGCAAGGTTTCTGCCAGGAGCACAGAACTCCTTAGCAGATGTGTTAAGCAGGCAAATCATGGATCCCCACGAGTGGAAACTGGATCTTCATGTATTTCAGACATTGACAGTGTCCTGGGGAACTCCAGACATAGATCTGTTCACTTCTCCACTAAACCACCAGCTGCCAAAGTTTTGCACGAAAAGGTTTCATCACACAGCCTGGAAAGTGGATGCTCTTTCTTTCAGTTGGAAAAATCTTCATGTGTATGCCTTTCCACCTCTGCCTCTCCTCCCAAAGGTACTCCTGAAGGTCAGACAAGACAAGCCAAGGATGATTTTAATAGCTCCAGATTGGCCTCGGCAGCATTGGTACCCATTGCTGAGGAGTCTGGTAAGGAAGCCTCCTTGGCCCTTACCTTTGATTCCACACCTATTGTCTCAGAAGGACGGGCATCTACTCAATGTCAAGCTTCACTCTCTTCATCTAACAGCCTGGCATATTCTGTTTTGAGCCATAGCAGGTCTCAGCTTCCTCAACAAGTTTTGAATGTGATTATGGAAGCCAGACGACCTAGTACAAGGAAAGTGTACGCAGGAAAATGGAAGAGATTTTTATTTTGGTGTGCAGCAAAGGATTTGGATGTTTCTGAGCCAAATTTGAGTGTGGCTCTTCAATATCTTACTGAGTTATTGGACAAAGGTTTGTCTTTCTCTTCCATTAAGATTCATGCTGCAGCAATTTCAGCTCACTATGATTGTGACCCACCATTGTTTTCTCATCCTTTGTTCAAGCAATTTCTTAGAGGGGCAAAGAATATAAGACCCCCACTTAGAGCTCCTACTCCTGCTTGGGACCTCAATTTTGTGTTGGAGAAACTCACTCTACAACCTTTTGAACCTGCAGCTACTGCTGAAATGAAATATTTGTCATGGAAGACTGCATTTTTGTTGGCCATTACTTCTGCAAGAAGGGTGTCTGAATTGCAGGCCCTTATGGCAGTTGAGCCTTTCTTAATTTTCCATAAGGATAGGGTATCTTTACGTACTAATCCTTCCTTTATGCCTAAAGTGGTTTCTAGTGTGGCTTTAAACCAGACTATTCATTTGCCTACTTTTTATGCAGATCCCCAAAATAAGGGAGAAAAGATTTTGCATACTTTAGATGTACACAGGCAGTTGCGTTATTATTTAAGCAGGACTAAGGATTTCAGACAGTCTCAGCAGTTGTTTGTTTCTTTTGCTTTGTGTTCTCAGGGCAAGCCTGTGTCAAAACAAACTATTTCTAAGTGGATTGGGTTTTGCATTGCTTTCTGTTACTCCCATCATGGCAAAGAGATTCCAGCTGGGATTAGACCTCATTCCACTAGGGCTACTGCCACTTCTACAGCATTTCTAAGGGGGGTGGCAACTAAGGATATTTTAGAGGCAGCTACTTGGAGTTCAGTGCATACATTCTCTAAGCATTACCACCTTCCTCTCTACTCTAAATCTAGGGCTGGTTTTGCCACTGCTATTTTGCAGGGCATGTTGTCAGCTCCTGCTTCTTTGTGATTTACCATCCTCCCTTACCTCTGCTTTGGGATTCTACCCAATAGTCAGGACTGCAGCAATGTGAGATGAAGAACATAGTACAGTTTTGCACCTACCATAAATGTAGATGTTCGAAGATCCACATTGCTGCAGTCCAATTTTCCCTCCCTCCTTCCCCTCTGTGTTTAGGAGTGGTTGTATGGGTGAGATTGCTGTACCTTTCTTATTTGGTATATATTGCATATATATTTGGTACAGGGGAGTTTGGTGTGTTGTTGGTTTTTGGTTTGGCCTTATCTTTTTAGGGTCTTCTGACATCTGGGGCAAGAAAAGACTGAGGAAATGGCGTCGGTCATGCGCATTTGTACTCTGACGTGCTGACGTCAGTCTAATGCGCCTCTGACCGACGCCAGCCTTATACTTTGGTATTCGGGCCGACTGGGACAGCGGACTACCCCAATAGTCAGGACTGCAGCAATGTGGATCTTCGAACATCTACATTTATGGTAGGTACAAAACTGTACTTTATCAGGGCTCAACAGTGCTATGTTTTAGCCTTAGAATGTGCACAGGCAAGCTGCTGTCTTGAGACAATAACCTGAGTAATGTTTGCATGTATACTTTGGGTGGCGCCCATTGTGAACAGGATGATGAAGTTTGATCCAATTCTGTCAGCTAGCAGATTGTGTATTTAAAGTGGAGTATGGGTGTTGCCATTCACAAAGAGCTCTGTGCTTAGTTTTGTATTCTCCATAACATTTCATAATTCTTTAACTCATTAACCCCGAGTACTGTTACATGGCGCCTTTGCACTTAAACCCGAGCACTCTCTGAGGCACTAGGAGTTGTATGCTCTTATACCCGAGTGCCTTCCACAAACGTGGTTAACTTTACACAATTATTTTAGCTCCACTGTTAAAAAATAAGTTGAAAATGTACCTGAACTTTGTCAGTTACCCTTCCAACTTACTTTTTAGAGTGGAGTTACTTGATACTTATATTTGACGTTTTTCAGAAAATCGGCTTGCCATGCACTCTGCCTAATCTTTTGATCACAGCAAGCCGATTCTATACATGCTGCATGAAGGGAGTTCTAGCAGCCAATCAGATTCTAAGATCTAGTGCTTGTTTACTGTATCTGTTTAATCTGTCTTACTTACCATTCTATCTCATGGCACAGTGCATCCTAACCAGACCTCACAGTTGTAATTTTTTTTTGGTATATTTAAGATTTTTTTCCCTGACCAAGAAGTATTAAAACAAAGAGTAAAAAGGTCACACAGGTAAACAACTGGTTAAAAAATGCAAAAAGAAAAATCTAGCAAAACTAGGCTTGTAACTGCGTGATACCTTAAACCTCTTGCATCTGAGGCCTCGTGGGATATATGCAAATCACCCTTTAAGGATATCAGGTGTTTCAACTAAATAGCAATTCTGAATGGACTTTTCTTTAACTTTCATTTTTAAATCTACTTAGGAGCAGTTTCAGGATATTAAAGCCAAACCCCTCTAACTGTGTGCATGTATGTTTCTGCCTTCTTATGACATCATCACAGCATAAGAGAATTGTTTGACCTTTGGAAACACAGGGTTGTTATACCCAGCTGATATCCATAAACATTAGGGTGTCTACAAAATATCCCAACTAACTAAAACAAAGAGTAAAAAGGTCATACAGATAAACAACTGGTTAAAAAATGCAAAAATAAAAATCTAGCAAAAGTAGACTTCTAACTGTGTGATATCTTAAACCTCTTGCCTCAGAGGCCTCATGGGATATATGTAAATCACCATTTAAGGATATCAGGTGTTTCAACTAAATGGCAATTCTGAATGTCCATGACTTTTTCTTTTACTTTCATTTTTAAGTATACTTATGGACAGTTTCAGGCCATTAAAGCCAAACCCTTGTAGCTGTGGGCATGCATGTTTCTGCCTTCTTATGACATCATCAGCACAGCATAAAAGGAATGTTTGACCTTTGGAAACACAGGGTTGTTATACCCAGCTGATATCCATAAATATTAGGGTGTTTACAAAATCAAAGAGTAAAAAGGTCACACAGATAAACAACGAATTGCCATTTACCTGAAACACCTGATATCGTTAAAGGGTGATTTGCGTATATCCAATGAGACCTCTGATGCAAGAGGTTTAAGGTATCACACAGAAGTCTACTTTTGATAGATTTTTCTTTTTGCATTTTTAACCAGTTGTTTATCTGTGTGACCTTTTTACTCTTTGTTTTAGTTTGTTAGTTGGGATATTTTGTAGACACCCTAATGTTTATGGATATCAGCTGGGTATAACAACCCTGTGTTTCCAAAGGTCAAACATTCCTCTTATGCTGTGCTGATGATGTAAAAAGAAGGCAGAAACTTAGCTAGAGGGGTTTGGTGTTAATGGCCGGAAACTCTCCATAAGTAGTTTTAAAAATGAAAGAAAAAAGTCATGGACATTCAGAATTGCTATTTAGTTGAAACATCTGATATTCTTAAAGGGTGACTTGCATATATCCCATGAGGCCTGTGATGCAAGAGGTTTAAGGTATCACACAGTTAGAAGGCTAGTTTTGCTAGGTTTTTCTTTTTGTGTCTTCTGATCAAGAAGTACCAATAATGTGTGGTATCATGTAGTTAACCATGTATTATTTTTTCTCCCTGGACAGATTACTTATTCCATAGAGGCTCTTAGGGTGCGATATTGCAGCACTGATAATGCCAACTTTATAAATTAATGTAGATACCGCATTTTCAGTCGTAGCTGAAGCACCAATGCTTGTGCGTTTTACATTAGTAGCAAGCAAAAGAACGAAAATGCTTAAATATTTGTAGTGAGTTATTTTAATGGCATTGTGGTCCTAGTACTACAATGGTCACCTTGGAGATGGTGCCTGTCTGTTTTCAAAGTTTAGTTGTTTCGATATCTGTTTTTTTTTTAATCTGTCATAAGTTCCCAGCAGAGACTATTGCCAACAATCTTGGTGAATTACATGAACAGATTATCACCCACTTTTTACAGCACAGTGAGAGTCATGAAGTACAACAATGAATGTGCACACTAGATTTTCACATTCTTGGACATCATCTAATACGTTTGTGTTTTAAATCTTTTGGTACCTGAAGCAGCAGGAATTTTTGAGCATGATAATGCTTATGGAGTGCCCCTGTTATGTGATAACTGAAACGGACTTTCAACATGTAAGTAGAGAGATTTGCTGCTTCTTGAATATGAGCATCAGTCTATATGTGTCAACGGTTCTTTTGCTTTAAACTACTTGATGCCTTTTTTTTTAGTTTTACTAATTATGACATCTCAGATTAGAAGTGGAAACTACCAAGTTTAAGCAAATTGTGAAGATAAATGGTGAAAAGAACCAGCTGCACTGGGAAAGCCTCAAATTCAACAAGTTGACTACAGCTGCACCACAGATCTTTTTTTTCCTCTCAAACTAGAGGTAAGTAAGCACTTGTGAGAATCGCTCACTGTAATGCCTTGCATCTTCGGCATGTAAACTTTTTTTTTTTTGCTGTACTTCCTAACTAATCAGAAAACCACAATTTTATGAGAAATGGAGTCAAAGTATGATCCCAAAATCTGGACATCGTTTTAAAATCTATGTAGGTGATAGGTATGCAGTTATCCTGGATTTCCTTACCATACGCTACAACATTTTAACAGCAGCTATCCTGTATATCATGGTGTATAGAGGGCTGCATGGTCATCCTTAGTGCTTTGATTATACACTTGCATCCATAGCTTTCACCAGCTGCTTTATTTAATTAAAAGTGCTTTGGAAGGGTATTTGTGGATTCTTCTTTTAAACTTGATATGAAACTCCAAATCTGTCAGTATACTACTACCTTTCACTTGACCTTCAATGGCACTAGAGCTGATGAGTTTTCATCTCTAAAATCTGATTATTGGTCTGTGCTGGTTGTAATATTTAGGCTGTAATGAAATGTCCTTGTCCATTTAGAGCCCATTGGCAAACATTACGGGAGCCATGGAAGCCTAATGGTGTGTACGACTCCTTATAATCAGCTGCCTAGTTGTATTGCTGGCCACTACCGTGTATATTTAAACTGGCTGTTTTACGGATAACATCTGGTGCTATATATTTGAAGTGCATTTAGGAGCAAGCTGGGTATTATAAGTAATGCAATCTGTGTAATACACATTCTTGACTGTTAAACATATTTCAAATGCTGTAATTTTCAACACGCATCAGCATTGTTCTGAATAGACTAGTCATAATTAGCCCACATAGATGAATGATGTTCTTGGGAGCTGTGTGTTAAAAAAGGGTACCCAACTTTGTTACAGGTTATATAACGTATTTATAAATATAGTGAGCTGTAGGTAGAAATGCTTTGCTATGTGAGTTATGATAAACACACACTGTTTATGCCTGCCTTGATTTCAGAAGGCCCTGTAATATGTAGTGTAGTACAGTTGTAAGTGATCCCATAAGACAAACATACATGTGGGATGTCGTGCTTCTCTTTGTCTCTTGCCTTTCAGTTGTTGCCATGTTATTAAAGCATGTAGCTTCTGTTTGCAAGGGTGGGCATCTGTTGTGTTATTGTTCATAACAGCTGTTAAGATTTAGATTATGTGAGCTATTGATGGCTGGCAAAAGTTATGGAAAATATGCCAAATTTCTCCACATTTTCCAGATGAATGCATTATTGGACTAAGCAGCAAGAGTCAAAGTGGATTTCATGCATTTAGATTATAACAGTAAAATCAATGATGCAAAAAGATGAACATATATATATATATATATATATATATATATATATATATATATATAGATATCACGAGCTATATTTATTTCTTGCTTGTTTCTGATGTTATGAATGAGTAATATTTCCTTAGAAACAGCAATATCTCAAGAATGGTAGTACTTACATTTGGAAGCTAGAATGAAGCAGTTGGTGTGAATTGTGTTTTGCATAAGTTATTGATGACTGCTAAAAAAATTATGGAAAATATAAAGTCTTTCTCATAAGTGGCTGATTTAACAACGCAGTTGGTGGTGGCAAGATTATAACAGTGAAACTGTGCATGCACATGGCAACAGGAAAGGTTAACATCCACAGCTTTGTTTGTTCATACAGTTATGGCTATTAGAAGTATTTGCATTGAAATAGGAAGATCTCAAGAATATTAGCAACATTAGGGATCACTGTATCAACTGCAAGTTAATGAGAACTGCTTGTTATCATTTCTTAGTAATGGAAAAAGGGACTTTACAACTACACTAAGTATGGAGGCATGCTAAGACAGGGCTCTAGTGAAAACATAATAGTGAAAGGTGGCAAGTGACACAGCCACAGTGAGCAACATCCCTTTATTTTGCTCCTGCAGGTATGAATATTAAAAGTAGTTATGCATTAATACCTTAAAATTGTAACCTCTGCATTTGGAATAAGGATGTCATATGCATTTATTTATTTATTTTTTATATTTGTTTGTCAGCAAGGTTATACTAACTCCAAGTTGCCTCAAATGCCAGTGATTAGATGAGTCAAGTTCACACAAATAAAGTGTCTATGGTAGTTAATGCTGACTTTCTCTGTCCAGGAGGGACATGGGTGCCACCCCAGGAGTGAATTTACAGTCACCATCCATTGATCTAGGTTGCGTTTGAAGAGAGTCAGGGAGGGCTCTGTTTCATATGACTTGGAAGCTTGTTCCACAGAAGTGGCAGTCTCTGGGAGATGTGATTGGAGCTCTTTTTATGTGAATTGGGAGCTTGTTCCAGAGGAGTGGCCTTGGAGAGCGTCAAGATGACCTGCTCTCTTGTGGCCTGCATAAATATCAGGGAAATTAAGGTTGTTATTCTAGCTTTAGAATCCCAACATCACTTGTGGACTTCAGTTGTGGGTCATGTGGCAAATGTTTCATTTTAGCACTTGTGTATACTGGGATATACTAATGAAGGGGCCATTGGGGGGAATGTTTCATTTTGGTTCTTGTGCGTACTTGGAAGGGCTGCTGAAGGGGTTGTCAATGGAAATGTTGCATTCTGGTGCTTGTGCATAGTAGGAAAGACTGCTGAAGGGGTCAATGGGGGAGATGTTGCATTTTGGTGCTTGTGCATACTCGCACGACATCAGATAAAGAAGGTATGTACTAACCATAATGTTCAGTTTGTGTTGTCCATTTTTTTTCATTCTTCCTCAGACTACCTACCCTCTGAACCCCCTGATTTTTCTTTTCTGTGTATGTATATGTGTGTGTGTGTGTGTGTGTATATATATATATATATATATATATATGTATATGTATATATATATATATATATATATATATATATATATATATATATATATATATATATATATATATATATATATATATACATATATATATATATATACACACACACACACACACACACACACACACACACACACACACACACACACACACACTATGGTTGCATAAGTGTGCACACCCTTAAACTAATACTTTGTTGAAACAACTTTTGATTTAATTACAGCATTCAGCCTTCTTGGGTAGGAGTCTATCAGCATGGCACATCTTGACTTAACGATATTTGCCCACTCTTCCTTGCAAAATGCTCCAAATCTGTCAGATTGTGAGAGCATATATTGTGCACAGCCCTCTTCAGGTCATCCCACAGATTTTCTATTGGATTTAGGTCAGGGCTGTGACTGGGCATTTCAAGACTTTAATTTTCTTCTGGTGAAGCCATTCTTTTGTTGATTTGGATGTATGCTTGGGGTCATTGTCAGGTTGAAAGGTGAAATTCCTCTTCATCATCAGCTTTCTAGCAGATGCCTGAAGGTTTTGTGCCAAAAGTGACTGGTATTTGGAACTATTCATTATTCCCTCCACCTTGACTAAAGCTCCAGTTCCAGCTGAAGAAAAGCAACCTCAAAGCATGATACCACCACAACCATGCTTCACCATGGGGATGGTGCACTTTTGGTGATGTGAAGTGTTTTTGTGCCAAACATACCTTTTGGAATTGTGGCCAAAAGGTTCAGCCTTGGTCTCATCAGACCATAACACATTTTCCGACATGCTTTCGGGAGACTTGATTGTTTTGCAAATTTTACATTAGCTCCCTCCTTTGACTCCTTATGGCCATTGACAAAAGGACACTGGTGTGTACCTCTGCAGCATCACTCATTGTGTGTCATTTGGTGTTTTCAAGGGTGGTGGTAGGTATGTCCCTCTGTAATGTCAGCACCAGTTATGTGCCTTATCAAACTAATACTGCCCCTGTGGATAGGAGTGAATATTTGGATGGGCTAACCAGGTAATGGATATGATATACATGTATATGTAGTCTTCCAATACATCTCTCAAACATCAGTAGTAACCTGTTTACATTTCTTTCCTGTACAGGTGTGTCCACCTTGTGACAGTGACATGGCTTCATGAGCAGGAGAATGACAAGTGAGAGTGTGGGTTCATGCATGGCTTGATGCACAGGGTCAGTGGATCAACAATCTGCCATGACAGCATCACTGCAGAAGATTTTCACCTTTTTCAGAAGCAATGGAGTTCATCTAACTGAGGATGGCATTGCATTGTTCTTGACTGACCTGCACGATGGTGTGATGACAGCTATGCATGATAAATTGGTAACATGCAGTTATTGAGAATGAATGGAAAACAACCATGACCCAGTAGGACCAGTATGGTAAGTAAAACTCTATTGTTATATTTTATGAACACTGTTGTCACTACTTACAACACAGGGAAAGAACTGCTACGGAACTTGTACACATGCTGAGTAACACTTCATTTTCAGATTTTATTTATTTTTTATTTATTTTATTTTTATTTTACATTTGTTAACCGGGATAGTCCGACTATATATATGTCCATTTTCAGTGGAGGCCCGGGGAGAAAAGCTCCAAGGTACATGTACACATACAATTACAGAACTTTTAGTAAGTACATGGTAGTTACATACAGGTTACAGACATGAGCAATACAAGTATTTATTTACAGATGGTATCAACATATTACATTCAGGATTCAGACACATTGAGTAGCAGTTTATACAATTTACCTTTCCTGATATGGAGAAGGTAGATAATAAAGATTGTAAAAGAACTATCTGTATGCTGTACGCAGGTACAGATAACCATTTTATTATGAATTGTATGTAAATTATGAAATTTTTCTTAGTTTGCCAAATAACTGTGGTAGGGAGCTGGTGAACGTGCTGAGTAAGAACAACTGTTTGAGGAGAGTGCTACCATGTACAAGAGAATATGTGAATAACCATCCTGCAATATTTTTTTTCTGTGTTTATCAGTCATGTGTAGAATTTAGATGACAGGAAGGGCTAAGTAATGCAGAACTGTTATAAAACTTTTAGAGCACTACTCCTGGCTTTTCCTGACATATGGTAATGACTCAGTCTTACAGAATACTTGTACCATGAATGTAATGAATGTTTGCTCATAAGGTTATGTGGAGCAATTAGCACTTTTGTAGGAGCATGCAGAATCTTGCAGTCAAGACATGCAGGTGATTATCACATTATTTGTGAAGTTACAGTATAACACTGAGTCATTAGCACTTGTCAGGTAAAAGCATTGGCAGCTGTCATTGTTATTCACATTACTAAAAGTCATTATCCCATTGCAAGCACAGGAGTGGGACACTCCATATGTTTGACTGCTACAGATATTTTTCATATTTAGTTGTAAAAATCTGGAACTTGTCATCTTGAAGAGTTTTAGTACTTACAATATGGAAAAGAACTTTGTATGGTGTACACATATCACAGTTTGGTTACAATTATGGTTATGAGAGTTATGATTTATTTTTCTATTTTCCTAAATAACTTTGTCAGGTAACATGTCATCAGGGTAAGTAATACCTCATTTTGAAGACAGTATTAGTAGTTACAACATGATAAAAGAACTGTGTCTGTATGCTGTACACATGTACCAATATCACAGTTTGTTTAGGACTTGGGTTATGGAAATTATGATTTTTTTCATATTTTGGTAAATAACTTTGCTAGGGAGCTTGTAATTGGCACAAGTGATACCTCATTTTGAAGACAGTGTTAGTCCTTACAACATGATAAAAGAACTGTGTGTGTATGCTGTATTCATGTACAGATATTGTTTAGGAGTTGGTTATGGAAATTAAAATTTTTGTTTATATTTTGGTAAATAACTTTGCTAGGGAGCATGTCAATGTGCTAAGTAATACCTCATTTTGAAGACACCATTAATAGTTACAACATGGTAAAAGAACTGTGTCTATATGCTGTACACATTTGTAGATATCACAGATTGTTTAGGACATAGGTTATGGAAATTATGATTTTTTTTCATATTTTGGTAAATAACATTGCAAGGGAGCATGTCAATATCCCAAGTAATACCTCCTTTTGAATACAGTATTACTCCTTACAACATGGTAAAAGAACTGTGCCTGTGTGCTGTACACATGTACTGATATCACAGTTTGTTTAGTCTTGTAGGATTATGAAAATTTTACATTTGCAATATTTCTCATTATTATGCTCATATCTTTGCAAGGGAGCATGGTGGTGACACAAATGATGCATCATTTTGAAACTGACCTTGAGCCACACAACTTGTACACTGATATGTAGTCTATGTAGTCTCTGTTATAGGTGATGAGATATTATGCTTTGTTTATCAATTATGAGAAATATCATATTAATCATATTTCTGTGAATATCTCAGTAAAAAGCATCGCACAGTAATGGTTAAGGTATCATTTTAAAGCTGACATTCATACAAACAAATTAATTACAAATTGTATGGGTCTACATGGTACATTCACCAAGATATTGTGATTTGTTTTACCAAGAAGGTAAAAAATATGCATAATATCAGCATTCCTTGGCAAATATTTAATAATGATTTAGATACACAATATCAGCATTTACACTATTGGAAAGGTCAATGTCTGCTGAACAATTTTTGCATTTACATTTTTAATCTAGCTCTTGTAGTTGAAGGGTTATGACCATTTGTTTTCTGTATGGTATTACAAATGGGTTTTCTGAAAATGAGCTCAGGCTGCACTGTTGTTCCTATGGTGGAAGTAAGCAAGCAGCATTTTCTGAGCTGCTCCAGAGTGAATGAGTTAAAAAATGATTTGTGATAACACCTCCAAATACAACCTTGGGTATGCATCACATGCCACACAATGGTACTGTTCACACAGTCATTCTACTCTACCTATGTTACGTAATTGTAATTGCATCAATTGTACATCACATGCCTATATGTTTTTCATTGGAAAGCTGTGTGTGTGTGAGCACCCTGATACCATATATGGGCATATTACAAATGAGTTGGATGTGGTTCATGCAGAATAGTTATTGACACTAATCCTGAAAGTCACAAAATGCTGCTGGGGACCACCTCAATAATCTTTGTGAACAGCAACACAGTTGTGCTTACAATAAGTTCACCAAGGTTGCAATTGAATCTGAACTACTTATATGTTTATGTATATAACAGCGTTACAACATGTGGATGAAACAAGACATTTGTGCCCTTGTAGTCAGTATGGTTTTATATTAATGTATCTCACACAGCATTTAGTGATGGTAGATATACACATGCACTCGTGTGCCATACTGCAGGTTTCACTGTGATGGTTGAATGAGAACTGGGTGGAATGTTGGTGAACTCTACTACAAAAACACATGCCTTAGTAAGGCAACAATATACATAACATCATCCCATGTCAACAGTACTCAGGAGGCATATTACTTCAGCTGTTATGGAAGAAATATGTAATTGTATGGCAACAGTGGTCATCAATACATAACCTCAAATCACAGATTGGAATATACTGCAGTAGGGCTTCCAAACATCCACTCCTCAACATAGCACATGTAGATGACAGCAACATTGACATGTTCAATGTTCATAGGGTCATAGGATATTACTAGGCTACGAGACATCACAAAAAAGTGTAGTCAATATTATGGCATTTAGACAATTGCTATAGCTATATAGTTACATAGTTTCATAGTATAGTTTCATAGTATAGTACTAGGCTATCTGCCCTGGGACATTTGTAAGCCTAGCCATAGTGATGTGGCTTTTGCCACCCCATGAAATGGTACAAAAATTGTACAGAATAAATTTAGAATACTGTGCCTCTGTCTAGTAGTGACAAAGATGTGACCCCTGGGGTAAACTTACGATCTCCCATCCACTCATCAAGATTTCTCTTGAAAAGAGTCAGTGAGGGGCTCTGCCTAATACGAACTGGGATCCTGTTCCAAAGCATGGGAAGCCTCTGGGTTATGAATCTATCCCTCCAGCATGTCCTAGTCATACTTGTACCGAGGTTTAAGTCTTTAGCTCTCATGGTCCTGATGGATTTGGATTTTTTGAGGTGGAGCATGTCCATCAGATCCTGATTGGACATGGCCTTGTACATCAGGCAGAGATCATCTCTGAGCAGGCGGTATGCTACTGAATAGAGCTGAAGTTTCTTTAGTTTGGCAGAATAAGACATATGTTGGAGACCCTTGATCCTCTTGGTGAAGTACTTTTGTGGTCTCTCCAGCTGTTGCAAATGCCGAGTGAGGTACATACCAAATGGGGCATTGTACTCAATCATGGGTCTGATGAGGGAGGAATATAGGGGTACAATGACATCCTTGGATCTAGATGTGAATCCCTTCATGATGAGATGTGCAAGGTAGAATGTTTTTCTAACCACTTTGGCAGATAGTAAGGGTAAGTGCAACGCATGTATATATTTGATTGCATTACATCCTGCCTCTGTCCATTTGTGACTTGTGCACTACCCATGACAAAATTAGCAATCATACTTCCAGTGGTACAGAGCAGGCTTACAGAGGGTCATGGAAAGACTCTGTTTCTGGATGTGTGTATGCATTTTTGAAATGATGACATCTTCCAGTCTTCTGCATCATGTGGACAGAATGAAAAATGGGATGTTGGATTCTTAGGGCTATGTTAAAGGTTCACAGGAGTGGGAGTCAAATGAAGAGAGCTTCAAAAGATCATACAGTGACCTCAATATACCACCAACTGCACACACAGCAGTTGACTGAGGTCATATTGGAACATTTAACCTGTGTAGGTATAGAAGCTGGATTCAATACAATGTAATACTATCACCACCATATATGTCTGACTTTAACCTTGTCACAGTGCACTCTATAGAAGCTGACAGCATCATTATATGCTGAGAAGAATATGTTTGGAGGAGTGTCTGACATAGATGCTGAGTTGTATCTTGCTGTGAAATTGTCTCCAAAATATTATTTGGGTGGACACACACTCAAGTTGACTGCTGTGAGATTAGAACTCCTAACTTTATATTTATTGCAGCTGGAGAACACAGTACTTATCCTTAGCAACATAGCACAAGTTTGGCTTTCATAGTCAGAGTTCACTTAATGGAAGATGATATCATCATTGTGTGTTAAGAAGATATTAGGAAGAGTGTCTCACACACTGCTCTTAAATTACATCCACAATGACAGCTAACTAAATGCAAACACGCACCCACACAAGTTTATTACAGTGAGAGTAGACCTCCTACCTAGCTATATATAGGTCACAGTACTTAACGCAAGTGCTATGGCACAAATATGACTTTCATTGTATCAGATGACACTTAATAGCAGATGACATTATCAGTGTGTTGAGAAGAAGATGTTAGGAATAATGTTTCACACACTGATCTTAAATTGTCAACACAAAGACAAACACATACACACACACACACACACACACACACACACACACACACACACACACGCACGCACGCACACACACACACACACACACACACACACACACACACACACACACACACACACACACACACACACACACACACACACACACACACACACACACACACACACCAATTGACTGAAGTGCAGTTAAAACATCTACTTATCTGTCCACAGAACACAGTATTTAATGCAGACACCACAGCAGAAGTCTGACTTTTCTTCTGTTGCAGAACACTTTGTAGCAGATGACATAATCAGTGTATGTTTTAAAGAAAATGGGAGTGTATGTTTTAAAGAAAATGGGAGGCCTGTATGAAATGGCTGTGTAGTCATGTATGATTGTAAAGCTTTTTGTTCTCCATAAGACTTGGTTACTGACAGAGACTCATGCTCTTCTGACTATGCACACATACACTTACACAAATTGACTACAGTGAGCTCAGAACCCCTGCCTAACTAGTTACATAAGCTAGAGAACATGGTATTTAATTCATGCACCACAGCACAAGTCTGTCTTTTACAGTGTCGCAAAACACGTTATAGCAGATGACATCATCAGTGTATGTTGGGAGACCTGTATGAAATGGCTGTGCAGTCATGTACAACTATAAAACCTTCTTCTCCATGAGACCTGATTGCTAACAGCAGAAAACAGACTCATGCTTTTCTGACTATGCACACACACACTTACACATATAGACACACTCACACACAATTTGGCAGTTGTGGTAATTGAATCCCTACCTAACTATTTGTTTCCCATCTGCAGAACACAGCAGTTAATATATGCACAATCACCAAAGTATGATTATTCCTTGCCATAGTGGTTTTTATAGAGGATGACATCATCTTTAAATGATGCAGGTAACATATATTGTTATGAGACTGGTGTCCAAAGTGTGAACTTTGGATTTTCTGTTTTAGTTGCAATGTGCAGATATACTTTAAAAGACAGCTTCTTAAACTAAATAAAATATGCTGTCAGGAATGCGTGTGCAGATCTGAGACATACATGCACCTGTTTTTCAATATTTTGCGCGCGACACACACACACACACACACACACACACACACACATATTTTGTGAACAGTATGGATGCATGGATGCAAGTGTTGATGTACATATGTTCATATTGTGATGTATTGATGTCCACGGTACGACATGTACAAGAATCTCAGTGTCTGTTTTCAATATAAAGCTTTAAATAAAGTACCAATGCAGTTGTGCTATTTATTTTCATGGTGTAGTTGACATTAGACCTGTTATTGACATATCCATTTTCAAGTGCATGGGTGAAGGGGACATATGAGTCTGAGTAAATATGTGTTCAGTCAATGACAATTCCCTTCCCTTTGGTTGTGTTTTTACATGGATTTTGATGGGGTGAAGAATAACTTGGTAATAAACATAGTAATACATGCCGAACACCTCTTTACATAGAGCACGGCCAAGCAACTGGTTTGCAGAATGATGGCAAAGTGTTTGTGCATGGAAAATTCATATTTAATGAATACAACTTGAACTTCAGAAGTAGTTATGCATATATGCTAAGGGAGAGATAACTGACAGATAACATGGTGTTCATACTGTAGTTTATATTGTAAATGTTGTGCCATGACTTTTATGACATTAAGAACTGTTGCTATTACCTTCCCTATTTGTTTGTAGTTGAGTGATGAGCAAACATGGGACTGCTTAAATGGGAAAACAGTAGTATGTGTATTGGTTCACCTTCCATTGCGTAAACAGGCTAAGTGGTGAGGCACAGATGTCAGCACATTAGACAGTACTGAGTGTAAAAAATACACCTGCTGCCTACCTTTCTTTCAGGCAGCAGGTGTAAGTGCAGTAAACTTAGAGTCAGAGCACAAATGACACAGGGTTCAAATCCAGCTGAGTCGAATTTTTCTACACATGGTGTCAGGGATGGCATTATATAAGTAAGCAGCATTGCACTGAGATAACTGGACTCTTGTGGATTATGGCAAAAAACTCACCAGTTTGTGTCATAGGACATGAAGAGCAATTCACCTTCACTCAGCATTGGTGTGTGATGTCAAACTCTGTGCAAATGCAGAGGGCAAAAAGTGAAAGCTTTATTAGGGGGGATTTTTGCAATGTGTGTGAAGAGTGATTCTGTTTTTTGACCAGATTAAAGGTGTGAAAATGGGGTAGATGTGAAAGTGGTGAAATGGGGAGCAAGCAGAGGGAAGAACAAAGGAGAAGTAATATAGGAATTTGCAGGTGAATTAGGAAAGAACCACAGCTATCCACTTCTTCAACTGTGTAGTATGAATGTGTATATAAAATTGGATGAATTTGGACTGTCACCACAACACAGATGCGTGACAACAATGCAATCATTTTGTATAGCCAATTGATTTGAATCAAGTGTGTTGAGAAGACACAATTGTGAAGTAAAGAGCTATGTATGGGTCAAATTTTTTTTTGTGAGACAGGTGCCTTTTTTATTTTATTTCAAAAAGAGAGGAGTGTTGAAGAAGGAATGTAGGAATGTCAGGGTCAGGTAAGTAGGGTAGATGAGGAAGCAGGTGCAGACAAACCAGACAAAACCAACAGACAAAGGGATGGTGAGGGACACAAAAAGTTGGGGACATCATGATTTAGGATAGGGAAGGGACATTGGAGGCACATCCTCATCCTCAGAACCACCATCATTCTCCCTTTCCTTGGCTTCCTGTTGAATTGCTTGACATGTGAGTTTTCTCTGTATTCCCACAAGCAACTTCTCCAGATGGCTGAGGCATGTACCAGTGCTACTTTCTAAGACCTCACACACCATGCCTGCTGGCTTCATACTCCCTGAGGGTACCAATGAACCAACTGCTTGGGCAATGTTGCATGATGTTGAGGACCCAGGAAGTACAGGGACTGCAGAGGCAGTACTGCCAGGTTGTGTCCAGGTTTGCTGGACTTGCAGCAGCTGTTGGAAGGGTGGCAGACTGAGCCACAGTGGTTGGCTTACCTTCCTGTGCTGGAAATCATTTTGTTTGTTGTCTGAAAATTTTGACATCAGAATGGTCTGATCACACATATAAAAATAAAAGAGGGAGCTAAGTAGTGGGGTAAGAGAAAAAAAAAGAAAAAGATAATTAGAACCAAAAAAATAGGACTGAGAATTGTTCCAAATAATCCTTGCAATATGCATATATGCTTTTAAAAATTATATGAATAAGGTTAACTACATGGCATTTATGCCAATTTTGTTGAAATTAATATTAAATCATTTTTTTATTAGTATGTATTTACTTGTTGGATTTAAACCCACAACATCTGAATACACTATTACACTTGACTGCTACAATTAACTTGAGCAACAGAATAAATCAGGCATGTTTGCTTTTACAGTTGACATATGCATTCTTAATTTGCTAGTAATGTATGGAAGTGTGATAAATTTAATAAAATAATGTTAATTGGTGCTGCATACATACTTGTTGTTTCTCTGGGTCTAAGCATTCAGCATGGGCCTTCCTGTTCGATGAAATCTCCTGAGTAGCTGAAAAATAAAGATGGAGATAAAAAGACACATGAAAGCATTATGCATACAAGTTCTGGTCATCTACAGCCTTTTATATCAGATAATGTTGTTTTATCTGAATACTTACACAACTGTGGGATGTCAGCAGTCCTAAAGTCATCCAGCCACTGGTTGAGTTGTACCTACTTGCATCATTTCAGGTCACTATAATGATGCCTGCATTGTTCCCCAGTGCATGGAATGCCATTCATACTGGAGACAGCCTTGGCTAGACTGTTCCAAGTCTCAGATTTATGCTGAGACCCAGTATAGCCCCCCCCTGCAACATTTATGAACATTGCAATTAATATTTTGGACTCCTCTACACTCTATCTTTGAGCCCTGAAATGGGCACCATCCTTGCCAGCTGCTGCTATGTATGTGCAGGTCATCCAACAACAGTTAACGTTTTTTCTCACCTATTTCTGATATTGTGTTTTACAACCAGTGTACAAACATGCACAACCAAGTTTGCGGGATCGTGCACAGAGAGCAACACTACCAAACAGAGAGGAAGGCAGTTTATGAAATTGAAAGGTAATGTGACAGTTGGCATTAATTTATGGCTTGTTTGCTGGTATACCTGTTATATGACTTGACTTTTAAGGCATGAATTGGGAGATATACAATTTATGGTGACTCATATTTTGTGGGGCCTTATGCACTGATAAAAGTAATTTGTACAATGTAGGATTCAAGCCTATGTAAAATAGAGAATACATATTCTTCCCATAGGTGTTTTTTTCTCATTTCCACAGAAGAAGTGTTTGTCAGACATGCTCATTAATTATATAGACACTTTGAAGAGTAAGTGGTGCTACAGTTCAGTTAACTATGTATGTGTGTGACCTGACAAGGTCCTGGTTTATGCATTCTCATGTGTGATGCAGAGGTAATGTGTGACAAGTATATTGGAAGTAGATATACCTGTATTACTTTCAGGTTAGATTTCTGAGTTCTAGGTCAGACCACACAATACGTTTTGTTTTACAGCTATACTTGTGTTATCTGAGTTGTGTAGATAGCTATCAGTAAAGTTTGATGTTCATCCTGGGGCAGAGAAAAACTTTTTAATTACAGAAACATAATTGTCAGGATACCCCTATTTAAACATATAATTCATATATCAACTGTTACATGTAGTTATGTACAGTTATCTTTATATTGTTAATTGCATATAAAATGTAGTGGAACACCATTAATGAAATTGGGAGCATGCTGCATTAGAACCCTGGCTCATCTGATTTAGTAGCCATGGACTTACACCTGGTGCCACATTGAAAGTAAGGTAGCAGGTATATTTTTACAGTTATTACTTTCCAGAGTGATGACCACCATGCAGTGCTACTTATGTTTGCACGAAGGAAGGTGAAACAAGTAACAATATAACTTTTTTGCAAGTAAGAATGTATCTTTTTTGTCTGCAGATGTTGTGTGTGAGTGCTGACTGCTGCACAGCACTACTTATGTTTTTTCTTGAAGGAAGGTGAAACAAGTAACAATGTATCTTTTTTATCTGCAACAGTAAGCCATGTTTACACACAAGTGAGCAACACACAAATGAGACAGGCAAAGGCAAAAATGCATTTTCTTTGTAAAAAAAATGTTTAATGTAATTTATGCTTAAAAATAATGTGGAACATGAACCATGGTCTATCATGTATCCTGTGTGCCTCAAGGTTTTTAGAAGGTGTGCTACACTCACATCTGATTCACATGTGTAATTTATGCTGTCCATATTGTCCCAAGCTGCTGACTGCTGTGCAATGGTGCTAAGTGGGATTGCGCTTCTTAAAGCATCTATTAAATTTAAATACTAATGCATTTCACCATGTGTGAGTTAAGCTGCACACCATGCAAATATTAATATTTAAAAAACATATTACATATATTAAAGAATTTTACACAGCTCTGGGTTTGAACTATAATACTGATGAAACTACAAAACACAGAGGGAGTGGGTTATTTCTCTTTGCCACAGACAGCTTTACAGCAGGAAGGGAAATCATTTGCATACAAGCAATTCTCTTTTCCTCTACAGTATTAACAGGAGGTACAGTTGTACATTTTCAGTTGGTTGTGCGTGTGGCTTACATATCTAGTGCAATGAGTGATCACACAGCCATTTATGGATATGTTTGCACAACTACATCTCTGAGTTCTCTTTGTATTGTGTTCATTCTTTCCTTATCTCTGCATGTAATCTCAGACATGCATTCTATAGTGCATTTTGTATCATTCTCCTTAACTGTATGATAAAAAGTACTTGACAGTGAAAAACATCTATCAGCACAGGCAGTAAAGATTGTCTACTATTGACCAAAAATGATAAATGTGTGCATTTTAGTTCCATTTAAAAGCTTACTAAAGTTCTTTGTAAGTGTATCCTTACTGACACATCCACTGCAGGTAAGGTAGTCTGAATTGCTGTTGTGTCTTCCTTCTCCCTCACATTAATTATTCACCGTCGCAATCCTTTAGCAACAAACACTGAGGTAGTGCCTACACCATGTTTACATCTGCAACACAAAGCCATAACATTGGTATTCAGCAATTCTGAGTTCACACCTCATTTGTGTCTTCACTATGCACAGTGGCTTGTATCTACACTATAAAAAGGTAGTGTAGTTACAGAAGTTGAAGATGAGATTTGTGCATTTAAACAAAACAGGAAATTGCTTTTCATTTGAATGTGACTTATCTTTAGAGAAGGCTTCTAATTTTGCTAAGGTGCTTGTATTATTTAAGTACATTGTAGATTTTGTAACATATTCAAAGGGGTTTATATATCCAGGAGAAAATGGAACTTTTATATGTATGCACTTCTTATACTTCACTGTTGGCACAGACATTTCTGGAAGGCATTTACATTTCTGAGATAGGTTAACTTTTATCACAAGTATTATTGTTAAAATTGTATTTTACAATAGTCTATGTTATTGCAGAGAAATGGTAATGTATATGTTTCAGTGACATAGGTGTTATGCTTCTGAGATGGCCCAGGGCCACCTCCAGGGTAGTGGTGGGCACAGTGAGAGGTGACTGGCAATCATAGCTTGACTTTTCTGCTGTAAATGGGTACACATTTTGATAATTGTGTGGTATTCCATGGTTTGTACAAACCTTCATTTGTTTATTGTTTTGGGGGTAGGGAGCCATGTACAATTTGTGTGTTGCCAGAACAAAAGTTGTTTCAAGTGTTTTATTTTTCTTGAAAATCTGTTGACATCATGATATTTCAGCGAGAAGCATAATGCACTACTAAAGTGGCATTCCCTGGTTTGGACAAACATTGGTTTGTGTGTGAAAGTGAGGTGGAGCAACCACATAACCTTCAGTTTTAATAAATGAAAAGTGTGTTTCCAGTGCGTAATGTCAAATGTGACAAATGTGTATGGAAGCAAGACTTTAGCTAGGTGATATTTATGTGTTGCATCCTTCTCTGTTTTATGTCACATAGGATTACGGCACCCAAGCATACAAATCCACGTAAACACCCTTTCAGTGACTTAGAAAATGAAGTGATAATCCAGACATTCAGGCACCATGGCACCTTTCTGCTTGAGAGAGGACATGTGGATATGGCTGCCAGAATGCAGATTAGGAACCTGTTAGTAAATTATGTCAATGCAGTAGGGGGTCACACCAGGAATTATGATCGAGTGCATCACTGGCCACTGATATGATTTCATCAGCCCAGAGGAGAGCAGCTGCAGTTGCCTGAGAACAGCTGTTTACAATGAGGGGCCTGCTACTGAGCCCCCTCTGATACCAAATGAAGAAATCCTGTATATTGTCAGAGATCCAGACAGCTCAGTGGAAGCTGCACACCAACATGTGCTTGATGTCAGTGCTGATGTGTCTGGGAGGACAGTAGTGTCCCAGGAGCAGCTTCCAGGTGACTTACAAATGGCATGTTCTAGATTCACTTGTATAGTAAAATATATAATTTGAATAATACTTCCTGGGGGATTTTCTTTCCTGTACCTATTGATAAGTTAATACACTTATACGACACAGTTTTTCATTACACATAGGCTGTGGGTGATCATGTCAGCAAAATTTCAGTTAAAATTGTTGTTAACTGACATATAAGCATTTGTGTCCTCACTGTCCCCCTGTGTAATTCCCATTGTGATGTGTAATTTGTGTCCTTCCCTTGCTTCATTTCTTCCAGGATCATCCTCCCAACAAAGTGTGAAGTCATCTGCTCATGGTAAGCAAAAAATGTTTTTTACTTATCGATGACCATTTATCAACTATATATTTATCTGTATGTTGAGGAGATGGAAAGAGTACTTTGAGGGCTTGATGAATGAAGAGAATGAGAGGGAGAGAAGGTTGGATGATGTAGGGATAGTAAATCATGAAGTACAATGGATTAGCAAGGAGGAAGTAAGGATAGCTATGAAGAGAATGAAGAATGGAAAGGCTGTTGGCCCAGATGACATACCTGTGGAAGCATGGAGGTGTTTAGGTGAAATGGCAGTGGAGTTTTTAACCAGAATGTTTAATGAAATCTTGGAAAGTGAGAGGATGCCTGAGGAATGGAGAAAAAGTGTTTTGGTACCGATCTTTAAGAATAAGGGTGATGTGCAGTGCTGCAATAACTACAGAGGGATTAAACTGATAAGTCACAGCATGAAGTTATGGGAAGGAGTAGTGGAAGCAAGGTTAAGAAAGGACGTGATGATTAGTGATCAGCAGTATGGTTTCATGCCAGGAAAGAGCACTACAGATGTGATCTTTGCTCCGAGAGTGTTGATGGAGAAGTACAGAGAATGTCGGAAGGAGTTGCATTGTGTTTTTGTAGTCTTAGAGAAAGCATATGACAGGGTGCCTAGAGAGGAGGTGTGGTATTGTATGAGGAAGTCAGGAGTGTCAGAAATGTATGTAAGAGTGGTACAGGATATGCACAAGGGTAGTGTGACAGAGGTGAGGTCTGCGGTGGGAGTGATGGATGCGTTTAAGGTGGAGGTGGGGTTACATCAAGGATCAGCTCTGAGCCCTTTCTTATTTGCAATGGTGATGGACAGGTTGACAGACGAGATCAGACAGGAGTCCCCGTGGAGTATGATGTTTGCAGATGACATTGTGATCTGTAGTGAGAGTAGGGAACAGGTGGAGGAGACCCTGGAGAAATGGAGATATGCTCTAGAGAGAAGAGGAATGAAGGTCAGCAGGACTAAGAACATATGTGTGTGAATGAGAGGGAGGATAGAGGAATGGTGAGGATGCAAGGAGTAGAGGTGGCGAAGGTGGATGAGTTTTAATACTTGGGGTCAATAGTTCAGAGTAACAGTGAGTGTAGAAGAGAGGTGAAGAAGAGAGTACAGGCAGGATGGAGTGGGTGGAGAAGAGTGTCAGGAGTGATTTGTGACAGACGAGTACCCGTTAGAGTGAAAGGGAAGGTCTATAAGAGGGTAGTGAGACCAGCTATATTATATGGGTTGGAGACAGCGGCATTGACAAAAAGGCAGGAGTTTGAGCTGGATGTGGCAGAATTAAAGATGTTAAGATTTGCACTGGGTGTGACAAGAGTGGACAGGATTAGGAATAAGTATATTAGAGGGTCAGCCCAGGTTGGAAGGTTTGGAGACAAAGCCAGAGAGGCACAATTACGTTGGTTTGGACATGTGCTGAGGAGGGATGCTGAGTATATTGGCTAAAAGATGCTAAGGATGAAGCTACCAGGTAACAGGAAAAGAGGAAGGCCTAAGATAAGGTTTATGGATATGGTGAAAGAGGACATGCAGGTGGTTGGTGTGACAGAGCAAGATGCAGAGGACAAGAAGAAATGGAAACAGGTGATCTGCTGTGGCGACCCCTAATGGGAACAGCTGAAAGAAGATGATGATGATGATGATATTTATCTGTATGTGTGAGCTGGGTGTAATAAGTGTCTGCATTGCTGTACCATCTGTGATAGTGAGACCAGTATTAGTTTAACATATAAATTGTTTTAAATATTTAGTGTAGTATTAAATTAATTCCTGTGTTTGTTGCTTATTATCACAGGTGATCCTGACAGTGCAAGTGTTGGAGTCTTACCGCCTGATGCCAGAGTACTGGTAGGCTCTAATGATGATGGTGGTCAAACAGAGGCACAGTCAGGGGTGCAGAGGTTGAATCTTACACTGATACTGACATTCAGTCATCCCTATGCATACCTATTCCACTGAGCTGTAAGATATTGGACAGGTGGAAGGTGAGACTCTTGATCAGGGTAGTGTGGTTACTCTGGCTTCAGTGCCAGTTGACTATGGCCATAGCCAAAGTGTGGGTGAGGTTCTAAGCAGGAGGGTTGTTAGGAGTGCTTGGAGGAGGCCTGCTGTCTGCCCTTCACCTTATCCTGATATGTCATAATGTGCCTTTCTACATATGATTAGCGCAATTGTGGCGGCACGAGTATGTTCCACTAGGGCCTCTGAGGACATGCTTAGCTTTGTATATGTGGCACAGGCTGATGTGTGTGATTGCCGGATGATTCAATGGATTAGATTGACATGATGGAAGGTCTATTGTGTGGGGGGCAGCATCCATGTGAACATAGGTCAGCATCATCATCTGCTGTTAACTAATGTGGCCATGCCCGATGATGCCTTCATGGTGGCACTCCTTCCACCAGCACACCTGACCATAGGAATGGACATGCCAGTGCAACTCCTGGTAGAGCCAGTTCTAGCAGTCAGGGGTGAAGATGATGAACTGTTACCTTTACTATGCATGACTCAACTTAGGTACATTAGGAAGTACAGTATGCAAGGATCTGCCATTTATTTGTGTTTGCAGCCATTTATTTTCCTGTTCCAGATTCAATATTTACCTTGATAGTCCTGCAGTTACAACTATTGTAATTTGGGGTGACTCTATCAGATGCTAGCAGTACACATTCATTACATGTGTAAATAAAGGTTGTGAGGATTGCCTGGCACCAATTTTACTGTATGTATGTACATAGGATGAGAGTTGTACCCCTTAGGTGGTCAGCATGTGTGGTATCAGTTGCCTGTTGACATATTGTGCATGCCTATGTCTACCTACACCAACTATGACTGGTGGTCCCCCTCTGAGTCCTCACCTGTGTGTGGCTGTGGCGACCTTGCCACTGGTGGTGGGATGTGTGCCCCTTCCCCTTGGTGTTCGTGTTGCAGTTATTTTCTTAGGATAGCATTGTGAAGGATAGCACAAACAGTGACAATTTCAGCACAAGTACTGGGATCATATTGCAGGCCCCCATGCATCTAAGCACCAGAACTGTGACTTCAGCAGTCAACACACATGCTCTATAATATCTCTTGTTTGAATGTGTGCCTCATTATAGCATTCTTTGGTGGGTGGGTGTGCATTTCTGATGGGCATCATAAGCCATGGTTCAAGTGCATTCCCTGCACCCTCCAGTAAATGACCTTGTGGAATATCCCAACTGGGAAAAGTCTGGTTTAACTGTCATGGTTGCCAGCACCCATATTCAGGATGATTCCCTTAGTGTTACACATGACCTGTCAAATAATGGAGTGGAAGCCCTTTCTGATTATGTATACCCTTCCCTGTTCCCTGGGTGGTGCCTTGATCTCAATATGTGCATTAACAAGGATAAACAGCAGAGTATGCTAATGAAAGCATAATCAACTGAATCACATGCTAATGAACCAATCCAATATGGCAGAGCCATTTAGGAAGCTGTAAAGTAACCTTGTAGAGATGGTATAGACCTTTGCCATGAGCAACAAAGCCTATTGGAATACAGCCACCATCACACTTAGAAAAAAAACAATGCTGGGGCTGCTGCTGGTGTCTTCCATGTCTATGTGCAACAGGCTCAAATCTATTCTGATGATGATGCTGATAGACCCCATCCAAGGAGAAGAAGGGTGTTAAGACCCTATTTAACATATCATGTACTGCATGATATTGAAATAGTACAGTAATACAGGGTTGATAAGGAAGCACTACAGGAACTCTGCAACTTATGCTGCCCTTGACCCAGGTGAAATTGAGAACCTATACCAGTGGAAACCAATGTATGAATAGCATTAATATTATTAGCTACTGGTACATTTCAAAGACCCACAGGGGATATACTGGGGTGCCACAGGACTCAGCTTCAAAAGTATTTCACCAATATCTAAATTCTGTGCTACAACAGGCAAGGGAGCACATCAATTTTCCACATACAGAAGACAGAGCAAGAACAGTGCAGAAATTCTGTGCTGTAGTACTTCCCCAAAGTCTTGAGGGCCATTGAATACACTCACATAGAAGTAAAAGCCCCACCTGGTGAACAGAGAAGGTCATTTATCAATAGAAAGGGGTTCTACTGAATCAACTGCCAGGTTGTCTGTAATTCCCAAGACATCCTCAGTGTCTGTGCAGGCAACCAAGACAGTTGTCATAGCTCACACATATGGCACACCTAGCAGCTTTACACAAGGTTTACTAGGGATGATGTTCCACAAGGCCATCTCCTGGGTGATGCAAGTTATGCACTGGAACCTTGACTCATGACACCCATCAGAAATACACACATGCCCACAGAAGAAGGATGCAACTATGCCCACACACAAGTTAGAAACATCATAGAGCAGGTGTTTGGCATGCTGAAGTCACGGATCTGCTGTCTAGAGACATCAGAGGATCACCTTCAGTACAACTCAGGCATCTGTGTAGAAATTCTCACAGTGTATGCCATGTTGCACAAAGTCATCTTAAGGAAACAACTACAACAAGGACAAGGGGCAGGACCACACATTCCGGGACCACAGGCAGAGCCAGCACCACCCATACATACAGACAAGGAAATTGAGGTGGAACCTCCAGCTACAGAGTTAGCTGGCAGATTTAGGTGTTTACAATATGCTCTTGTCCTGGCTAAGAGGCAAAGGATAGCACAGACAAACACTCACCACTTAAGACTCAAAGGTCAGTGCACACACCCAGCAACTAGGAGGTAAATGGTAGCACACACACTCACCAGCAATGGAATACACATAACAACTTAAGCACATACAAATATTAAAATTGATGCCATCCCATGTCCACAAACATTACTTACCCATGCAGTGTCTGTGTACAGATAGCATCAGAGACAGCCCTAAAGAACATGACTCCTAGCTGCAGTAGTATCAAGATAAGTGTGGAATCTGTAGTATATGAACAAATGTGTAAGAAGATAAACTACCCACAAAATGTCAGTCTCCTACCTATCCACTCTGCCTCACACATATATACATCTCTAAGTCAAACAGAAATGAACAAAGGTCATGGCACAGTCATCATCATTTTCACAGGGTGTAGGGAGTGCAGTAGACCAAGGGTGACACTAAAGACATGTGGATTCTGACCCTCTCCCAGCAGATTTAACATCACAGACACTACCCGATCCAGTGTGTCATTCATCTTGGTACATTCAGTACTGTGAAGTAGCCATAATAACATGGACAGCAGAGCAAGAACTGCCATATGTGCAGTATAGCAGTAGTAAAATTTTAAAATTACATGCATCACAAAATTTTCTTTCCATTGCATATTGAAATATCTTCAAAATATGAACAAGTAAGCAGTGTGTGTAGAGGACACACGTAACATATGAAATAGTGCAGTGATTTGTAGAACAATTTCATCCAAGTCACGTACAACAATATTCTGTCTGTATCCAGTCATTTTCACCTCCTTCCACTTCCATAGTTACAGTGTTACCTTTCTATGAGGTAGATTCAGCCCTCTGAACACTATGAAGATGTGAATCAAGTGTGAAATCATTAACATTACTAAATATAAAAATAATCACTTGGTGTAGGGGATATAAACATGCTGGCAGTAGCTACACAGTTGCATGCACACACCCTGAGACTGCAGGGAGGAGCAATAACAATTGTTAGCTGCTAATGGCTTGCAACTGTTTCTAATTTCTCTGACTAAAACAGCAAGCAATATTGAAGTGACTGTTCTCAATGAAGTGTTTGTATCATGCAGAGTAGACTTAAAAGGTGTAAGCACATTGAGCGCTATAAGAACAACCTTAACAACAGTGACATCCTTGCAGTGAGAGAACACTGTCTATCCTCTGCTTAAAGTCTCTCTGAAATGCTGATCAGTTATATTACATATTGAAATAAAGATGCAAATAAATGGCCATGACATTGCATTTCCATAGTTAAGCTGAGAGGAGGGGATGATATTCTGAAAATTAAAAGAAGTAGCTGGCAGTGTTGGCAACCTGACATTAAAATGGTGAACCATTATTACTGTAGAGTATTGGTCAGATTAATTTAGACATGTTCAAGCAAATGGAAAAGTAACACTTTCTAGTCCTGTATCAGTAGCAAAGATGATTAAGAAACACAAGTGAGTGTGTGTTGTTATTGCAAGGAGTTGAGGGTTCAGTTCCAGATAGTGTGCTATCTGACAGAGTTGATGTATATTTTCTGCGCATATGATCAGGTTGTACCACACACAGATGTAGGAAACTTCACAATCCTGTTTTTTTTAGTATTTATTACCATATATGTGTTAATACTAACACTTGTCTATTTTTTAAATTTTTTTGTGTTCCTCATTTGCATGTTTTGGCAGAGCACACTCTTGATTGTCAGCGTTTCAAGGCAGTGAATGAGAGTCCACTTCCCCAGGTACAAACTGAGAAATGTAACTGCTGTTGCCATCAGTAATGCATTACAGATGCACATAGGTGGGCTTTGCTACAGCAGTCTGAACAGCAGTAAGATGAACTTGTGTGGAGTATAAATTGTCACTTATGTTCTTTTGCATGCGTAATGTCAGCACTGCTTATCAGAGTGCAAACAGGGCTCACAGTTGAAGGAAACTGAACAATTTCATTTCTGTAATCTTCATTAGCACAATTTTGGCACCGCTGCATGTTACTACAAATAAGTGGGTGATGTGCACTTGTGTATACCTGTTTCTATGGCAGAAGCTGTAAATGCAGTGACTTCTCTCCCCTTAACACATTTTTTTTCTGAGGTTCAAATCCATACAGTGTGACAGGACTGTGAGAATTATTACTCAGGGTGTTGGAATCGCTTTCATCATAACTTATTGCTTATTGCTGGCATTATAACTTATTTTCTTTTTTCCTGTTTTTGTGCCTTGTACACTTGTTCACTGCTAAGCAGTGTGCAATCAAGCTTACCTGCTTAAGGAAAAAAGTGAAAAATGTTATCTGGACAGCCTCCTGTAGCACAAACAGACATAGCAGTGATGTGTAGCTGTCAGCACGCTGGACAGTACCTAGTGGACGAAATTGACCTGTTGGCCTAACTTTCTGTGTGGCACAAGGTATAAATACAGACTTCAGAAATATTTCAAAGTGATGTGAGATTCAAATCCAGGTAACATTTATTTTTAAAAAGGGTGTCAGCATGCAATTTCTAGTAGCACTTTGATTAGAAAGGTAATACTACATACAAATGGCTAGCATAATTATATTTATTTCAAGAAATGTCTCATTAATGCTTCGATAAGTACATTTTGTAAGAGCATATCTCAGTAACGGTTTAATCATGAAAGACAGTTGACTGTTTATGTAATGGTTTAAGCAGAAGAGTTATGATAATGAATTAAAATCACTTGCATCTCTATGATAAGCATAATACTTAAGTGACAATTATCTTCTCTCCTCACAGAGCCCACAACTACTTGTTTAGGACAGTATATGTAGTGAAGCATGTATGTCTCATATGCAACCTTTATTAATCAGCTCATGAAGGTCCATCTGACATACATTCATAAACGTAAGAATGACTCTTTCAAGGGAATACAGCCACACACATACAGTTCTATCTGAATTATGTCTCCATTCATACTAAATGCATTTTGTGTGTAATCACCATGGTTGAGAGTTCACCTGTAACACTGGCAATCACTTTGCTTGAATTTTATGTATTACTTCTTTCTTATGTTTGATTGCCACATTAGTCAACTGACTTTTTACAGTGTGTAATTCCAGAAAGTTGTGTGGTAAGTCATCCTATTTAACCCCTAAAACACCAAGGACAACTAGCCAAGCCATTGAGGCTAACAGTGTTGGCCATCTGGAAAAGTGTGAAAATGTTCAACATTACACATGACAAAATCTCACTGCCATGTCTCACACATTTATTGCTGTTTGGTAAAATGCCTTCCACCTTGCTTACAAGTGCCTCTTTGTACTTAGTGTCACACAAATGTAGTTGGCATGGTTTTGTAAGGTTGTGCACTAGCCTTTAAATGCGAGTTTGGAATTTGGTGCCAGTTCATCCTTAGAATAGCTGCTTGACTTCTACAGGCATGGCTGGTGTGGGAGTTGATGGTGCTAAATTCAAAGCACAGAGTTGGGTTGTTGAAGAGTCCAGGATTTTTGTGGCATTCCTTGTGAAGCACTACAGCCATAGGTTACTGCAGGGGGGCTATACTGGGTATCAGTACAAGACTGGGGTTTGGAACAGAGTACCAAAGCTATCTCCAATGCAACTGGCATCCCATGCATTGGAGAGAATTGTTGTCACCACTATAGTGACATGAAAAGGTGCAAGAAGGACCTCGTTAACTGATGGGAGGATGAGTTTAGGGCTGCTGACATCCCACAGCTGTGAAAGTATACTGACCTGTCTGTACTAAATGATATAGAATACTGTACCCAGACAAGATTTTTATTCATTATGCTTTGATGTCTCTTCTTCTCTTCTTCTTTAATGTATAGCTGCTGAAAACATTGCAGCTAACGGAGAGGTACACCAAGAGAGGTTAACTCACCTCAGATAGGCGTGAGGTACGTATGCATCAGATCTTAATGTAATCTTATTAACTATTGTAATTGTGTGTAGTATGGCAATACTGTAATAAATAGCTGTATTTATGATATCACAACAGTGCAGTTGATTAATGGTACAACAGAGTAATACCTTCCCATCATACCTAGAAAGTCTATATACCCAAAGGGTGTATAGACTGGATAATAATATATGTTTATTTTCTGAAATTATATATATTCATGTGATATGCCATGGATTTAATTCTCTCTCCCTCTCTTTTGTCTCACATCACCCCTTGTCTCTTAAATTTCTCTTTTTTTGGGGAGGATGGGGGTGGGGGAGTATTTTATATGGCTTAAAATATTCTATTGTCATACATTTCTGCTTACAAAACCTGACCTGCAGCACAGAGAGGTAGACCAAGCACTGTTGACTGGTCTGCCATCCCTGTATAGGTTGCAGCACCGACACCCAGCACTTCAGGGTCCCAAGCTGTCAGCACTGCCTCCACACCCCTACCCTACATACCCCATCTGTATTAGGTACTTGTTTCCTTGTTGCCGGTACACTGGTACTCTCCAGGAGTAGTATTAGTGGAGTTGGTGATTTTGTCACCTGCCAAGAGCTGACAGAGCTGGTGGAGGATATTATGGAAAGGGGCCTTGGCGCCCAAATTGGCCATGTCAAAAGGTGCTTTGTTACATTGCCAAGAAGATGTAACATTGAGCATTGACACAGGAAACTGAGACAGAAGACAGTGATGACATTTCTGAGGAGGAGGAGTACATTCTCACTGTTCTCAGGCTTGACGTGGGTGCACCTCCAATGCCCCTACCTATCCCCAGTCATGTTGTCTCCCAACTTTTTAAGTCCACCACCATCCTTGTTTGTCTTGTATGTCTGCACCTGCTTCCTCAACTAACCTTCCTACCCAACCCACACATTCCTAAGCACCTTTCCAAAATTCTTTTCTCTTTGAAAGAAAAAAGTAAAAAATGGGCACCCATCCCACAAAAAAATTATGACTTATACATAGCTCTCCACTTTACTTATGTGTTTTCTTGACACACTTGTTTTGGTACAGTTGGATGTACAACATTATTCTGTTGTTGTCACCTACCCTTTGTATGGCAATAGTCCAAATTCAAATTCAGCAAATTTTGGCTACACTTCCACAATTATGTTGTGAAGCAGAGATAGCTATTGTTTTATTCCACTACCTTCTTGCAAATTTCTCTAGTTTTTCCCTTCAATCATCCCCTCTGCTTGCCTCCTCCATTTCACTACATTCATATCAACTCCCTTCTCACACATTTAATCTGGTCTAAAAATAGAAACACACACAGCATACAGATTCAGAAATGGCTCTCAGGAAAGCTGTCACATTTTTCCGCAGTCTTTGCACAGAGTTTGGCATCACACACCAATGCCAGTTGATGGTAAAGGGCTGTTTATGTCCTATGACCCTGGTCAGTTATTACCATCACCCACAGTAGTCCAGTTATTCTTGCACAAAGGAGCTTAAATGTGCTGTATTATCAGAATACAGAGTAAAAGCAGAATAAAGGCAGTACTTTGCAATAATTACTCAAAAAGTTCTTTGACTACTGGATATAACAAAGTACAACTTCCTCTCTGGAGTCTTACCATAAATCACTTGTCCAAACATTGCTTTTTGGCCATATTATCAAGGGTTCAGGTGTATGTCACATTATTTCTTACCATGTTATACTTCTATGATGTAGTTAATTACATATATCTTAATTATTACCTAGTAACAATCTCTCTTGAACAGACTTTGAATGCTGTTGCTAAAAAGCATTTACAAACGCATCCATTCCCATTATTATCAAATTACCCTTATTCTGACTGTGTCATCATCAGTTTTTGCTTATCTTACAGCTTCATCATTCCCACAGCCATTATTTACAGATACAGAGCATGACTGATTAATATTGCAGACACACCATTAAGATGTACATTAATGACCCATAACATGACCCTTACATAGTATGCATCTCTCTCTCTACCACATCTCTCACCCTTTTGCATTTTTTATTGTTTATGAGGCTGATGGATGTAAATGTCATGTTATGGCATTTCAGTCTGCCATTACTTTGCTGAAGAATAAAACCTACATCTTCCATTGGCTGAATAGGTTATCACTGTCCCTTCAAAGGTGTGATTTTGAAAGGTATGAAGTTGGATTTTCTTGGTGGGATCTAGAGATAATTACCAAGTCTGTAAACTAAATCCATCTTACCAACAGTTTGCATCCAGCATTAGATTTTATGTGTCTTTCCTATGAATGAGTTGCCTTTGTATCTCTCTAAGCTCCTTCTGTTCATTCAGTTGTAGTCCTGAGCATTTGCATGAGGTCTGGGAACAAGCAACTGTGCATGTCATGTTTAATGGCATTTCAGGTGTTATTGCATAATGCAGTGAGTGTTTGACTTACACCTCTTTGTACATCCAGTTAACTTGTGATTTCCCATGAAGCATGTCTCATATGTAGTAGGTATAAATATTATTTTAGTAATTATTATATACACAATTATGTCTGGTAACATATTTGTAATAGTCATTTCTAGGTATTCTTAAAGTCATGATAAAAAGTTAAGATAATAAACACATTTTGATACTCTTTGTAAAGTCATTTGCATACTGGAGTCAAACCTGCTTTGTCTGCTTTTTCATTTAGCTCAGAAAGTTTACACCTTGTGCAACAGAAAAGCTAATTTGACAGGTGGATTTTCTTCACTAAGTACTGTTCAGTGTGCTGACAGCTGGGAATCACCACTGAGCCTGTTTGCACTGTAGAAGGCAGAAAAATGTAATAGTTCACTGCTTCCTTCAGCAGAGAACTCTTATTCACTTGCAACATACTGTTGTGCAAATGGAGAAGGCAAGCACAACACTTAATTTCTGATTTGTGTTTTGGAGCTATCATGGAAAGTTATACTACAGCATATGGAGTACCACTGAACACCACTAAATACTGATACTTCACAGTCCAAGTTCAATACTTCAAAGTCTGCCCATGCATGTGCTAAGACTTTGCCAACATCTGTCCAAATACATTTCTCAACATTGTGCTTTCGGAAGTGATTTCAAACAAAAATAAGTATTGATACTGGATGACATTACTTCATTATGTGGAAATTGTGTAATGCACGTACTTCGTTACATGCAAATTGTGTAATGTACGTATGTGAAATGCATGAACTGTGTCTTTATTTTATCACTTAATTTTCTGCACTGCAGCACAAACACAAATGATATATAACCACATCAGGCCTTGACACACAGAAATCATAATTTTTTATCCTTCCTGCATTAGAACATTAAGTATTGCTTGGTATTGACAGTCCACATTGCCCACGAATGACCATATATCATTGCTAATATCAGCACCCTTCAGTAAAGTTTAAATACCATCATCATTACCTGATGATCCATGAATGATTCATTGCCCATCTTGTGTTTCACAAGTGTGTGTCTCATATGCACAAGACAGGTAGGTACTTGTCACTGTCAGTTGTGCAGTATACACTAATAACAGCATAGCTGACATAAATCAGCAGTATGCATGTTTTATTGATCAGGACATTGGCATTACTCCAACTAATATGGATTTTCACTAAAACTTTAACATATCTTCTGTGACACAGAATGAGAGAGTAATCCTAGCTACACTGCATTGTCAAACTGTAAAGTCTGATTCCTGCAATGGCACCTGCATTATGTATTGCATCTTCTAGGCATTATGTATTGCATCTGGAGCATTTCTCCCCGGGCCTCTGCTGAAAACAGGCTCTGTGGAACCTAGTCGGACTTTCCCGGTCAACAAATGTTAAATAAAATAAATAAATAAATAAAATAAATAAATAAAGGTTATATAGCTAGATAGTTAGGGGGTTTTAACTTCACAACAGTCAGCGTGTGTGTGTGTGTGTGTGTGTGAATAGAGTTGTGCAAAATGACCTTAACTACTGCTGTCCACAATACAGTAGTAATCTGGAGTTAGGTTTGCATTGCAGGGTGAATCCACATCAATTTCAGGCCTTTTCCCAACATCTTTTCTACAAAACCATACTGATGTCATGCTGTATAAAGTGCACTCTCACACCATAAAACTCAGACTTTTCTGGTGGCTCTTGCATTAAGTACTGTGTCCTCTAGAGTGCATAGCCATATAGGTAGGGGGTTCTAATCTCATATCAGTCAACTTGTGTGTGTGTGTGTGTGTGTGTGTGTGTGTTTTTGTATGGAGTAGTGTAAAGCTGTCGTTAACTACTGCTGTCCACAATACAGGAGTAGCCTGGAATTAATTTTACACTGGCAATGGAGTCCACAACAATTTCAAACACTTCTCTCAACATCATTTTCTCTGCAAAACCACACTGATGTCATCTTGTATAAAGTGCATGCTTGCATTACAAAAATCAGACTTCTGTTGTGGTGCTTGCACTAAGTAATGTGTCATTTAGATTGCATAGCTACATAGGTAGGGGGCTCTAATCTCACAACAATCAACGTGTGTGTGTGTGTGTGTGTGTGTGTATGGAATCGTGCAGAAATTACCTTACCTACTGCTGTCATATACAGATAGTAACCTGGAGTTGATTTTACACTGTGGGGTGAGTCCATATCAATTTCAGACTCTTCTTCCACCATCATCATTTCTGTAAAACCACACTTATGTCATCCTGTATACAGTGCACTCACACTATGAAAGTCAAACTTCTGCAGTGATGATTGTGCTAAGTACTGTTTCCTCTAGATTACATAACTAGATAGGGGGCTCATCTCATAGCAGTCAACTTGTGTGTGTATGGAGTTGTGCAGATATGACCTTAACTACTGCTGTCCACAATACAGTAGTAGCCTGGAGTTAGTTTTAAACTGCAAGGTGAGTCCACATTAATGTCAGAGCCTTCTCCCAACATCTTCCCTGGAATATAATGCTGATGTCATCCTCTGTATACTACACTCATACTATCAAAGTAAGATATCTGCAGTGGCACTTGCATTAAGTACTGTGTCCTTTAGATAGCTAAGGGGGCATACTCTTACAGCAGTCAACTTGTGTGTGTATGGAGTTGTGCAAATATGACCTTAATTACTGCTGACCATTATAAAATAATAGCCTGAAGTAAATTATACACTGCATGGTGAGTACACATCTCTGTTAGACTCTTTTCTTAGCAACACAACACTGATGCCCTCCTCTTTAAAGTGCACTCTCACAGTATTGAAGTGAGACTTCTGCAGTGGCACTTGCATTAAGCAGTGTGTACTCTAGATTGTATAACTAGACAGATGGGGGTTCTAATTTCACAGTAATCAACTTGTGTATGTGCGTGTATGAAGTTGTGCAAATATGACCTTCACTACTGCTAGCCTTAATAAAATATTAATACCCTGGAGTATGTTTTTTTCACTGCAGGGTCAGTCCACATCAGTGTCAGACCCTTCTCCCAGCATTATCTAATCAGCAACACAGTGCTGATGTCATCCTCTATAAAGTGCACTGTTACACTATCAAAGTAAAACTTTTGCAGCGGTGCTTGTGTTAAGTAGTAGGTAGTCTAGATTATAAAACTAGACAGGTATGGGGCTGTACTCTCTTAACAGTCAACTTGTGTATGTGTGCATGGAGTTGTGTAAATATGACCCTAACCACTACTGGTTTTAATAAAATAGTAGCATGAAGTAAAGAGCAGGGTGAGTCCACATCAGTGTCAGACCCTTTCCCAGCATCATCTTCTCAGCCACAAAACACTGACATCGTCCTCCAAAAAAAGCGCACTCACACTATTGAAGTCAGAGTTTTGGAGTTGCACTTATGTTAAGTACTGTGACCTCTAGAGTGTATAACTAGGTAGGAAGGGAGTTCTAATGTTACAACAATCAGCTTGTATGTGTGATGGTCCATTGCATCACTGGAGGATTAATTCAGCAGCTGTGTTCATTTGTCTTCAACTCATGAGAAACATTTACATGATCAGATCAATTCCCATCACCTTTTCCCTCTCTCCACAAATGCATACGGTGTGCAACACATTGCTTAGGTCATCATTTCAATAATGCACTCTCACACCACTAAAATCAGACATCTCCTATGGCATGTGCATATAATACACTTGTGTGTAGAGTGTATCCATTGATAGGTAGATACAGCAGTGAGACCCTGCAGATTGTGTTTGTGTGCGAATGTATGTGGATGCTGTTACATCTATTAGTATTGACATTTAGAATTCCACATAGCTGTAGAAGTCATTTTTGCACACACATCTCCTTTGCATGACATAGCTGATGTCATCCTTTCAAAGATGCAATGTGGCTCACATGCAGTCATATTTCTCCTATGACATGTGCATATTGTGTGAAGGTTGTTTCAGTGCATAGGTAAGGCATTCAAATACAAGAATGACTATCTTCTGTGAGTGCGTTTCTTCCTATTACTATGGAGAACAAGCTGCAAATACATATATGAGGTATATCTATTTAGTGTGCTGTTCAACCACTTCTTAAACATGTGGTACACAATGGTGATGTCATCCATTGAAATGTGCAGTGTCACAGTCATCAGATCTGGAGTCACCCTTGTGTTTCAGCAAACCTTCATTAGTCAGAAATTTTAGCTATATAGTTCAAATCTTGACGTCGCTGCTTACACTCACTGTACATGTTGTTAACAGCATTGTCACCCACATCTGCTATGTTCAGGTACAGAGACTTTTACAAGATTTTATTTTACATTTCCTTTTGAAAGGCTCTATTGAAGACTGATGCTGTTATTTGAATAGATTTTTGTTCCACCACAGTTTTAGTGAAACACCTTCTGAAGACTGAGGACATGAGACAATTGTAACATATGTTTTTGCCTAAGTAAGGTATGTGTTTCAATATGGGATTATATGCACATTGGACATAATTGTTGTTCTACCATCACAGTGACAACAGCAGGGGGCTACAGGTGTGTTTGGGTATGCCTAGCATCAGGCAATGTCTGATATACAGCAAGATTCTTTCTAAGGAATTGCAGGGACACACCTACATGATGTAATGTCACATAACGACACATATGATAACTAACGATGAACTTATACCATGACAGATTCATTGATCGCACTCTGATGTTGATTTTCTCAGTGCTTAGGCAAGTGTTCCAAACCAGAGTGATTGACTGTAAGCGTTTGTGTCCTTAACTGTTCTGCAGGAAAGAAAGCTCCACAATTATATGTTTGCACTGTAGAAGGCACAAAAATGTAATAGTTCACTGCTTCCTTCAGCAGAGAACTCTTATTCACTTGCAACATACTGTTGTGCAAATGGAGAAGGCAAGCACAACACTTAATTTCTGATTTGTGTTTTGGAGCTATCATGGAAAGTTATACTACAGCATATGGAGTACCACTGAACACCACTAAATACTGATACTTCACAGTCCAAGTTCAATACTTCAAAGTCTGCCCATGCATGTGCTAAGACTTTGCCAACATCTGTCCAAATACATTTCTCAACATTGTGCTTTCGGAAGTGATTTCAAACAAAAATAAGTATTGATACTGGATGACATTACTTCATTATGTGGAAATTGTGTAATGCATGTACTTCGTTACATGCAAATTGTGTAATGTACTTATGTGAAATGCATGAACTGTGTCTTTATTTTATCACTTAATTTTCTGCACTGCAGCACAAACACAAATGTTATATAACCACATCAGGCCTTGACACACAGAAATCATCATTTTTTATCCTTCCTGCATTAGAACATTAAGTATTGCTTGGTATTGACAGTCCACATTGCCCACGAATGACCATATATCATTGCTAATATCAGCACCTTTCAGTAAAGTTTAAATACCATCATCATTACCTGATGATCCATGAATGATTCATTGCCCATCTTGTGTTTCACAAGTGTGTGTCTCATATGCACAAGACAGGTAGGTACTTGTCACTGTCAGTTGTGCAGTATACACTAATAACAGCATAGCTGACATAAATCAGCAGTATGCATGTTTTATTGATCAGGACATTGGCATTACTCCAACATATCAGCTAATATGGATTTTCACTAAAACTTTAACATATCTTCTGTGACACAGAATGAGACAGTAATCCTAGCTACACTGCATTGTCAAACTGTAAAGTCTGATTCCTGCAATGGCACCTGCATTATGTATTGCATCTTCTAGGCATTATGTATTGCATCTGGAGCATTTCTCCCCGGGCCTCCGCTGAAAACAGGCTCTGTGGAACCTAGTCGGACTTTCCCGGTTAACAAATGTTAAATAAAATAAATAAATAAATAAAATAAATAAATAAATAAAGGTTATATAGCTAGATAGTTAGGGGGTTCTAACTTCACAACAGTTGGCGTGTGTGTGTGTGTGTGTGTGTGTGTGTGTGTGTGTGTGTGTGTGTGTGTGTGTGAATAGAGTTGTGCAAAATGACCTTAACTACTGCTGTCCACAATACAGTAGTAATCTGGAGTTAGGTTTGCATTGCAGGGTGAATCCACATCAATTTCAGGCCTTTTCCCAACATCTTTTCTACAAAACCATACTGATGTCATGCTGTATAAAGTGCACTCTCACACCATAAAACTCAGACTTTTCTGGTGGCTCTTGCATTAAGTACTGTGTCCTCTAGAGTGCATAGCCATATAGGTAGGGGGTTCTAATCTCATATCAGTCAACTTGTGTGTGTGTGTGTGTGTTTGTATGGAGTAGTGTAAAGCTGTCATTAACTACTGCTGTCCACAATACAGGAGTAGCCTGGAATTAATTATACACTGGCAATGGAGTCCACAACAATTTCAAACACTTCTCTCAACATCATTTTCTCTGCAAAACCACACTGATGTCATCTTGTATAAAGTGCATGCTTGCATTACAAAAATCAGACTTCTGTTGTGGTGCTTGCACTAAGTAATGTGTCATTTAGATTGCATAGCTACATAGGTAGGGGGCTCTAATCTCACAACAATCAACGTGTGTGTGTGTGTGTGTGTGTGTGTGTGTGTGTGTGTGTGTGTGTGTATGGAATCGTGCAGAAATTACCTTACCTACTGCTGTCATATACAGATAGTAACTTGGAGTTGATTTTACACTGTGGGGTGAGTCCATATCAATTTCAGACTCTTCTTCCACCGTCATCATTTCTGTAAAACCACACTTATGTCATCCTGTATACAGTGCACTCACACTATGAAAGTCAAACTTCTGCAGTGATGATTGTGCTAAGTACTGTTTCCTCTAGATTACATAACTAGATAGGGGGCTCTTATCTCATAGCAGTCAACTTGTGTGTGTATGGAGTTGTGCAGATATGACCTTAACTAGCTGTCCACAATACAGTAGTAGCCTGGAGTTAGTTTTAAACTGCAAGGTGAGTCCACATTAATGTCAGAGCCTTCTCCCAACATCTTCCCTGGAATATAATGCTGATGTCATCCTCTGTATACTACACTCATACTATCAAAGTAAGATATCTGCAGTGGCATTTGCATTAAGTACTGTGTCCTTTAGATAGCTAAGGGGGCATACTCTTACAGCAGTCAACTTGTGTGTGTATGGAGTTGTGCAAATATGACCTTAATTACTGCTGACCATTATAAAATAATAGCCTGAAGTAAATTATACACTGCATGGTGAGTACACATCTCTGTTAGACTCTTTTCTTAGCAACACAACACTGAGGCCCTCCTCTTTAAAGTGCACTCTCACAGTATTGAAGTGAGACTTCTGCAGTGGCACTTGCATTAAGCAGTGTGTACTCTAGATTGTATAACTAGAAAGATGGGGGTTCTAATTTCACAGTAATCAACTTGTGTATGTGCGTGTATGAATTTGTGCAAATATGACCTTCACTACTGCTAGCCTTAATAAAATATTAGCCTGGAGTATGTTTTTTTCACTGCAGGGTCAGTCCACATCAGTGTCAGACCCTTCTCCCAGCATTATCTAATCAGCAACACAGTGCTGATGTCATCTTCTATAAAGTGCACTGTTACACTATCAAAGTAAAACTTTTGCAGCGGTGCTTGTATTAAGTAGTAGGTAGTCTAGATTATAAAACTAGACAGGTATGGGGCTGTACTCTCTTAACAGTCAACTTGTGTATGTGTGCATGGAGTTGTGTAAATATGACCCTAACCACTACTGGTTTTAATAAAATAGTAGCTTGAAGTAAACTTTACAGAGCAGGGTGAGTCCACATCAGTGTCAGACCCTTTCCCAGCATCATCTTCTCAGCCACAAAACACTGACATCGTCCTCCAAAAAAGCGCACTCACACTATTGAAGTCAGAGTTTTGGAGTTGCACTTATGTTAAGTACTGTGACCTCTAGAGTGTATAACTAGGTAGGTAGGGAGTTCTAATGTTACAACAATCAGCTTGTATGTGTGATGGTCCATTGCATCACTGGAAGATTAATTCAGCAGCTGTGTTCATTTGTCTTCAACTCATGAGAAACATTGACATGATCAGATCAATTCCATCACCTTTTCCCTCTCTCCACAAATGCATACGGTGTGCAACACATTGCTTAGGTCATCATTTCAATAATGCACTCTCACACCACTAAAATCAGACATCTCCTATGGCATGTGCATATAATACACTTGTGTGTAGAGTGTATCCATTGATAGGTAGATACAGCAGTGAGACCCTGCAGATTGTGTTTGTGTGCGAATGTATGTGGATGCTGTTACATCTATTAGTATTGACATTTAGAATTCCACATAGCTGTAGAAGTCATTTTTGCACACACATCTCCTTTGCATGACATAGCTGATGTCATCCTTTCAAAGATGCAATGTGGCTCACATGCAGTCATATTTCTCCTATGACATGTGCATATTGTGTGAAGGTTGTTTCAGTGCATAGGTAAGGCATTCAAATACAAGAATGACTATCTTCTGTGAGTGCATTTCTTCCTATTACTATGGAGAACAAGCTGCAAATACATATATGAGGTATATCTATTTAGTGTGCTGTTCAACCACTTCTTAAACATGTGGTACACAATGGTGATGTCATCCATTGAAATGCGCAGTGTCACAGTCATCAGATCTGGAGTCACCCTTGTGTTTCAGCAAACCTTCATTAGTCAGAAATTTTAGCTATATAGTTCAAATCTTGACGTCGCTGCTTACATTCACTGTACATGTTGTTAACAGCATTGTCACCCACATCTGCTATGTTCAGGTACAGAGACTTTTACAAGATTTTATTTTACATTTCCTTTTGAAAGGCTCTATTGAAGACTGATGCTGTTATTTGAATAGATTTTTGTTCCACCACAGTTTTAGTGAAACACCTTCTGAAGACTGAGGACATGAGACAATTGTAACATATGTTTTTGCCTAAGTAAGGTATGTGTTTCAATATGGAATTATATGCACATTGGACATAATTGTTGTTCTACCATCACAGTGACAACAGCAGGGGGCTACAGGTGTGTTTGGGTATGCCTAGCATCAGGCAATGTCTGATATACAGCAAGATTCTTTCTAAGGAATTGCAGGGACACACCTACATGATGTAATGTCACATAATGACACATATGATAACTAACGATGAACTTATACCATGACAGATTCATTGATCCCACTCTGATGTTGATTTTCTCAGTGCTTAGGCAAGTGTTCCAAACCAGAGTGATTGACTGTAAGCGTTTGTGTCCTTAACTGTTCTGCAGGAAAGAAAGCTCCCCAATTATATGTTTGCACTGTAGAAGGCACAAAAATTTAATAGTTCACTGCTTCCTTCAGCAGAGAACTCTTATTCACTTGCAACATACTGTTGTGCAAATGGAGAAGGCAAGCACAACACTTAATTTCTGATTTGTGTTTTGGAGCTATCATGGAAAGTTATACTACAGCATATGGAGTACCACTGAACACCACTAAATACTGATACTTCACAGTCCAAGTTCAATACTTCAAAGTCTGCCCATGCATGTGCTAAGACTTTGCCAACATCTGTCCAAATACATTTCTCAACATTGTGCTTTCGGAAGTGATTTCAAACAAAAATAAGTATTGATACTGGATGACATTACTTCATTATGTGGAAATTGTGTAATGCATGTACTTCGTTACATGCAAATTGTGTAATGTACTTATGTGAAATGCATGAACTGTGTCTTTATTTTATCACTTAATTTTCTGCACTGCAGCACAAACACAAATGTTATATAACCACATCAGGCCTTGACACACAGAAATCATCATTTTTTATCCTTCCTGCATTAGAACATTCAGTATTGCTTGGTATTGACAGTCCACATTGCCCACGAATGACCATATATCATTGCTAATATCAGCACCTTTCAGTAAAGTTTAAATACCATCATCATTACCTGATGATCCATGAATGATTCATTGCCCATCTTGTGTTTCACAAGTGTGTGTCTCATATGCACAAGACAGGTAGGTACTTGTCACTGTCAGTTGTGCAGTATACACTAATAACAGCATAGCTGACATAAATCAGCAGTATGCATGTTTTATTGATCAGGACATTGGCATTACTCCAACATATCAGCTAATATGGATTTTCACTAAAACTTTAACATATCTTCTGTGACACAGAATGAGACAGTAATCCTAGCTACACTGCATTGTCAAACTGTAAAGTCTGATTCCTGTAATGGCACCTGCATTATGTATTGCATCTTCTAGGCATTATGTATTGCATCTGGAGCATTTCTCCCCGGGCCTCCGCTGAAAACAGCCTCTGTGGAACCTAGTCGGACTTTCCCGGTTAACAAATGTTAAATAAAATAAATAAATAAATAAATAAAATAAATAAATAAAGGTTATATAGCTAGATAGTTAGGGGGTTCTAACCTCACAACAGTCGGCGTGTGTGTGTGTGTGTGTGTGTGAATAGAGTTGTGCAAAATGACCTTAACTACTGCTGTCCACAATACAGTAGTAATCTGGAGTTAGGTTTGCATTGCAGGGTGAATCCACATCAATTTCAGGCCTTTTCCCAACATCTTTTCTACAAAACCATACTGATGTCATGCTGTATAAAGTGCACTCTCACACCATAAAACTCAGACTTTTCTGGTGGCTCTTGCATTAAGTACTGTGTCCTGTAGAGTGCATAGCCATATAGGTAGGGGGTTCTAATCTCATATCAGTCAACTTGTGTGTGTGTGTGTGTGTGTGTGTTTGTATGGAGTAGTGTAAAGCTGTCATTAACTACTGCTGTCCACAATACAGGAGTAGCCTGGAATTAATTTTACACTGGCAATGGAGTCCACAACAATTTCAAACACTTCTCTCAACATCATTTTCTCTGCAAAACCACACTGATGTCATCTTGTATAAAGTGCATGCTTGCATTACAAAAATCAGACTTCTGTTGTGGTGCTTGCACTAAGTAATGTGTCATTTAGATTGCATAGCTACATAGGTAGGGGGCTCTAATCTCACAACAATCAACGTGTGTGTGTGTGTGTGTGTGTGTGTGTGTGTGTGTGTGTGTGTGTGTGTATGGAATCATGCAGAAATTACCTTACCTACTGCTGTCATATACAGATAGTAACCTGGAGTTGATTTTACACTGTGGGGTGAGTCCATATCAATTTCAGACTCTTCTTCCACCATCATCATTTCTGTAAAACCACACTTATGTCATCCTGTATACAGTGCACTCACACTATGAAAGTCAAACTTCTGCAGTGATGATTGTGCTAAGTACTGTTTCCTCTAGATTACATAACTAGATAGGGGGCTCTTATCTCATAGCAGTCAACTTGTGTGTGTATGGAGTTGTGCAGATATGACCTTAACTACTGCTGTCCACAATACAGTAGTAGCCTGGAGTTAGTTTTAAACTGCAAGGTGAGTCCACATTAATGTCAGAGCCTTCTCCCAACATCTTCCCTGGAATATAATGCTGATGTCATCCTCTGTATACTACACTCATACTATCAAAGTAAGATATCTGCAGTGGCACTTGCATTAAGTACTGTGTCCTTTAGATAGCTAAGGGGGCATACTCTTATAGCAGTCAACTTGTGTGTGTATGGAGTTGTGCAAATATGACCTTAATTACTGCTGACCATTATAAAATAATAGCCTGAAGTAAATTATACACTGCATGGTGAGTACACATCTCTGTTAGACTCTTTTCTTAGCAACACAACACTGAGGCCCTCCTCTTTAAAGTGCACTCTCACAGTATTGAAGTGAGACTTCTGCAGTGGCACTTGCGTTAAGCAGTGTGTATTCTAGATTGTATAACTAGACAGATGGGGGTTCTAATTTCACAGTAATCAACTTGTGTATGTGCGTGTATGAAGTTGTGCAAATATGACCTTCACTACTGCTAGCCTTAATAAAATATTAGCCTGGAGTATGTTTTTTTCACTGCAGGGTCAGTCCACATCAGTGTCAGACCCTTCTCCCAGCATTATCTAATCAGCAACACAGTGCTGATGTCATCCTCTATAAAGTGCACTGTTACACTATCAAAGTAAAACTTTTGCAGCGGTGCTTGTGTTAAGTAGTAGGTAGTCTAGATTATAAAACTAGACAGGTATGGGGCTGTACTCTCTTAACAGTCAACTTGTGTATGTGTGCATGGAGTTGTGTAAATATGACCCTAACCACTACTGGTTTTAATAAAATAGTAGCTTGAAGTAAACGTTACAGAGCAGGGTGAGTCCACATCAGTGTCAAACCCTTTCCCAGCATCATCTTCTCAGCCACAAAACACTGACATCGTCCTCCAAAAAAGTGCACTCACACTATTGAAGTCAGAGTTTTGGAGTTGCACTTATGTTAAGTACTGTGACCTCTAGAGTGTATAACTAGATAGGTAGGGAGTTCTAATGTTACAACAATCAGCTTGTATGTGTGATGGTCCATTGCATCACTGGAGGATTAATTCAGCAGCTGTGTTCATTTGTCTTCAACTCATGAGAAACATTTACATGATCAGATCAATTCCCATCACCTTTTCCCTCTCTCCACAAATGCATACAGTGTGCAACACATTGCTTAGGTCATCATTTCAATAATGCACTCTCACACCACTAAAATCAGACATCTCCTATGGCATGTGCATATAATACACTTGTGTGTAGAGTGTATCCATTGATAGGTAGATACAGTAGTGAGACCCTGCAGATATGTGTTTGTGTGCGAATGTATGTGGATGCTGTTACATCTATTAGTATTGACATTTAGAATTCCACATAGCTGTAGAAGTCATTTTTGCACACACATCTCCTTTGCATGACATAGCTGATGTCATCCTTTCAAAGATGCAATGTGGCTCACATGCAGTCATATTTCTCCTATGACATGTGCATATTGTGTGAAGGTTGTTTCAGTGCATAGGTAGGGCATTCAAATACAAGAATGACTATCTTCTGTGAGTGCGTTTCTTCTTATTACTATGGAGAACAAGCTGCAAATACATATATGAGGTATATCTATTTAGTGTGCTTTTCAACCACTTCTTAAACATGTGGTACACAATGGTGATGTCATCCATTGAAATGTGCAGTGTCACAGTCATCAGATCTGGAGTCACCCTTGTGTTTCAGCAAACCTTCATTAGTCAGAAATTTTAGCTATATTGTTCAAATCTTGATGTCGCTGCTTACACTCACTGTACATGTTAACAGCATTGTCACCCACATCTGCTATGTTCAGGTACAGAGACTTTTACAAGATTTTATTTTACATTTCCTTTTGAAAGGCTCTATTGAAGACTGATGCTGTTATTTGAATAGATTTTTGTTCCACCACAGTTTTAGTGAAACACCTTCTGAAGACTGAGGACATGAGACAATTGTAACATATGTTTTTGCCTAAGTAAGGTATGTGTTTCAATATGGGATTATATGCACATTGGACATAATTGTTGTTCTACCATCACAGTGACAACAGCAGGGGGCTACAGGTGTGTTTGGGTATGCCTAGCATCAGGCAATGTCTGATATACAGCAAGATTCTTTCTAAGGAATTGCAGGGACACACCTACATGCTGTAATGTCACATAACGACACATATGATAACTAACGATGAACTTATACCATGACAGATTCATTGATCGCACTCTGATGTTGATTTTCTCAGTGCTTAGGCAAGTGTTCCAAACCAGAGTGATTGACTGTAAGCGTTTGTGTCCTTAACTGTTCTGCAGGAAAGAAAGCTCCCCAATTATATGTTTGCACTGTAGAAAGCACAAAAATGTAATAGTTCACTGCTTCCTTCAGCAGAGAACTCTTATTCACTTGCAACATACTGTTGTGCAAATGGAGAAGGCAAGCACAACACTTAATTTCTGATTTGTGTTTTGGAGCTATCATGGAAAGTTATACTACAGCATATGGAGTACCACTGAACACCACTAAATACTGATACTTCACAGTCCAAGTTCAATACTTCAAAGTCTGCCCATGCATGTGCTAAGACTTTGCCAACATCTGTCCAAATACATTTCTCAACATTGTGCTTTCGGAAGTGATTTCAAACAAAAATAAGTATTGATACTGCATGACATTACTTCATTATGTGGAAATTGTGTAATGCATGTACTTCGTTACATGCAAATTGTGTAATGTACTTATGTGAAATGCATGAACTGTGTCTTTATTTTATCACTTAATTTTCTGCACTGCAGCACAAACACAAATGTTATATAACCACATCAGGCCTTGACACACAGAAATCATCATTTTTTATCCTTCCTGCATTAGAACATTAAGTATTGCTTGGTATTGACAGTCCACATTGCCCACGAATGACCATATATCATTGCTAATATCAGCACCTTTCAGTAAAGTTTAAATACCATCATCATTACCTGATGATCCATGAATGATTTATTGCCCATCTTGTGTTTCACAAGTGTGTGTCTCATATGCACAAGACAGGTAGGTACTTGTCACTGTCAGTTGTGCAGTATACACTAACAGCATAGCTGACATAAATCAGCAGTATGCATGTTTTATTGATCAGGACATTGGCATTACTCCAACATATCAGCTAATATGGATTTTCACTAAAACTTTAACATATCTTCTGTGACACAGAATGAGACAGTAATCCTAGCTACACTGCATTGTCAAACTGTAAAATCTGATTCCTGCAATGGCACCTGCATTATGTATTGCATCTTCTAGGCATTATGTATTGCATCTGGAGCATTTCTCCCCAGGCCTCCGCTGAAAACAGGCTCTGTGGAACCTAGTCGGACTTTCCCGGTTAACAAATGTTAAATAAAATAAATAAATAAATAAATAAAATAAATAAATAAAGGTTATATAGCTAGATAGTTAGGGGGTTCTAACTTCACAACAGTCGGCGTGTGTGTGTGTGTGTGTGTGTGTGTGAATAGAGTTGTGCAAAATGACCTTAACTACTGCTGTCCACAATACAGTAGTAATCTGGAGTTAGGTTTGCATTGCAGGGTGAATCCACATCAATTTCAGGCCTTTTCCCAACATCTTTTCTACAAAACCATACTGATGTCATGCTGTATAAAGTGCACTCTCACACCATAAAACTCAGACTTTTCTGGCGGCTCTTGCATTAAGTACTGTGTCCTCTAGAGTGCATAGCCATATAGGTAGGGGGTTCTAATCTCATATCAGTCAACTTGTGTGTGTGTGTGTGTGTGTGTGTGTGTGTGTGTGTGTTTGTATGGAGTAGTGTAAAGCTGTCATTAACTACTGCTGTCCACAATACAGGAGTAGCCTGGAATTAATTTTACACTGGCAATGGAGTCCACAACAATTTCAAACACTTCTCTCAACATCATTTTCTCTGCAAAACCACACTGATGTCATCTTGTATAAAGTGCATGCTTGCATTACAAAAATCAGACTTCTGTTGTGGTGCTTGCACTAAGTAATGTGTCATTTAGATTGCATAGCTACATAGGTAGGGGGCTCGAATCTCACAACAATCAACGTGTGTGTGTGTGTGTGTGTGTGTGTGTCTGTGTGTGTGTGTGTGTATGGAATCGTGCAGAAATTACCTTACCTACTGCTGTCATATACAGATAGTAACCTGGAGTTGATTTTACACTGTGGGGTGAGTCCATATCAATTTCAGACTCTTCTTCCACCATCATCATTTCTGTAAAACCACACTTATGTCATCCTGTATACAGTGCACTCACACTATGAAAGTCAAACTTCTGCAGTGATGATTGTGCTAAGTACTGTTTCCTCTAGACTACATAACTAGATAGGGGGCTCTTATCTCATAGCAGTCAACTTGTGTGTGTATGGAGTTGTGCAGATATGACCTTAACTACTGCTGTCCACAATACAGTAGTAGCCTGGAGTTAGTTTTAAACTGCAAGGTGAGTCCACATTAATGTCAGAGTCTTCTCCCAACATCTTCCCTGGAATATAATGCTGATGTCATCCTCTGTATACTACACTCATACTATCAAAGTAAGATATCTGCAGTGGCACTTGCATTAAGTACTGTGTCCTTTAGATAGCTAAGGGGCATACTCTTACAGCAGTCAACTTGTGTGTGTATGGAGTTGTGCAAATATGACCTTAATTACTGCTGACCATTATAAAATAATAGCCTGAAGTAAATTATACACTGCATGGTGAGTACACATCTCTGTTAGACTCTTTTCTTAGCAACACAACACTGAGGCCCTCCTCTTTAAAGTGCACTCTCACAATATTGAAGTGAGACTTCTGCAGTGGCACTTGCATTAAGCAGTGTGTACTCTAGATTGTATAACTAGACAGATGGGGGTTCTAATTTCACAGTAATCAACTTGTGTATGTGCGTGTATGAAGTTGTGCAAATATGACCTTCACTACTGCTAGCCTTAATAAAATATTAGCCTGGAGTATGTTTTTTTCACTGCAGGGTCAGTCCACATCAGTGTCAGACCCTTCTCCCAGCATCACCTTGTCAGCATCACAGTGCTGATGTAATCTTCTATAAATTGCACTGTCACACTATCAAAGTAAAACTTTTGCAGCGGTGCTTGTGTTAAGTAGTAGGTAGTCTAGATTATAAAACTAGACAGGTATGGGGCTGTACTCTCTTAACAGTCAACTTGTGTATGTGTGCATGGAGTTGTGTAAATATGACCCTAACCACTACTGGTTTTAATAAAATAGTAGCTTGAAGTAAACTTTACAGAGCAGGGTGAGTCCACATCAGTGTCAGACCCTTTCCCAGCATCATCTTCTCAGCCACAAAACACTGACATCGTCCTCCAAAAAAGCGCACTCACACTATTGAAGTCAGAGTTTTGGAGTTGCACTTATGTTAAGTACTGTGACCTCTAGAGTGTATAACTAGGTAGGTAGGGAGTTCTAATGTTACAACAATCAGCTTGTATGTGTGATGGTCCATTGCATCACTGGAAGATTAATTCAGCAGCTGTGTTCATTTGTCTTCAACTCATGAGAAACATTGACATGATCAGATCAATTCCCATCACCTTTTCCCTCTCTCCACAAATGCATACGGTGTGCAACACATTGCTTAGGTCATCATTTCAATAATGCACTCTCACACCACTAAAATCAGACATCTCCTATGGCATGTGCATATAATACACTTGTGTGTAGAGTGTATCCATTGATAGGTAGATACAGCAGTGAGACCCTGCAGATTGTGTTTGTGTGCGAATGTATGTGGATGCTGTTACATCTATTAGCATTGACATTTAGAATTCCACATAGCTGTAGAAGTCATTTTTGCACACACATCTCCTTTGCATGACATAGCTGATGTCATCCTTTCAAAGATGCAATGTGGCTCACATGCAGTCATATTTCTCCTATGACATGTGCATATTGTGTGAAGGTTGTTTCAGTGCATAGGTAAGGCATTCAAATACAAGAATGACTATCTTCTGTGAGTGCATTTCTTCCTATTACTATGGAGAACAAGCTGCAAATACATATATGAGGTATATCTATTTAGTGTGCTGTTCAACCACTTCTTAAACATGTGGTACACAATGGTGATGTCATCCATTGAAATGTGCAGTGTCACAGTCATCAGATCTGGAGTCACCCTTGTGTTTCAGCAAACCTTCATTAGTCAGAAATTTTAGCTATATAGTTCAAATCTTGACGTCGCTGCTGACAGTCACTCTACATGTTGTTAACAGCATTGTCACCCACATCTGCTATGTTCAGGTACAGAGACTTTTACAAGATTTTATTTTACATTTCCTTTTGAAAGGCTCTATTGAAGACTGATGCTGTTATTTGAATAGATTTTTGTTCCACCACAGTTTTAGTGAAACACCTTCTGAAGACTGAGGACATGAGACAATTGTAACATATGTTTTTGCCTAAGTAAGGTATGTGTTTCAATATGGGATTATATGCACATTGGACATAATTGTTGTTCTACCATCACAGTGACAACAGCAGGGGGCTACAGGTGTGTTTGGGTATGCCTAGCATCAGGCAATGTCTGATATACAGCAAGATTCTTTCTAAGGAATTGCAGGGACACACCTACATGATGTAATGTCACATAATGACACATATGATAACTAACGATGAACTTATACCATGACAGATTCATTGATCCCACTCTGATGTTGATTTTCTCAGTGCTTAGGCAAGTGTTCCAAACCAGAGTGATTGACTGTAAGCGTTTGTGTCCTTAACTGTTCTGCAGGAAAGAAAGCTCCCCAATTATATGTTTGCACTGTAGAAGGCACAAAAATTTAATAGTTCACTGCTTCCTTCAGCAGAGAACTCTTATTCACTTGCAACATACTGTTGTGCAAATGGAGAAGGCAAGCACAACACTTAATTTCTGATTTGTGTTTTGGAGCTATCATGGAAAGTTATACTACAGCATATGGAGTACCACTGAACACCACTAAATACTGATACTTCACAGTCCAAGTTCAATACTTCAAAGTCTGCCCATGCATGTGCTAAGACTTTGCCAACATCTGTCCAAATACATTTCTCAACATTGTGCTTTCGGAAGTGATTTCAACCAAAAATAAGTATTGATACTGGATGACATTACTTCATTATGTGGAAATTGTGTAATGCATGTACTTCGTTACATGCAAATTGTGTAATGTACTTATGTGAAATGCATGAACTGTGTCTTTATTTTATCACTTAATTTTCTGCACTGCAGCACAAACACAAATGTTATATAACCACATCAGGCCTTGACACACAGAAATCATCATTTTTTATCCTTCCTGCATTAGAACATTAAGTATTGCTTGGTATTGACAGTCCACATTGCCCACGAATGACCATATATCATTGCTAATATCAGCACCTTTCAGTAAAGTTTAAATACCATCATCATTACCTGATGATCCATGAATGATTCATTGCCCATCTTGTGTTTCACAAGTGTGTGTCTCATATGCACAAGACAGGTAGGTACTTGTCACTGTCAGTTGTGCAGTATACACTAATAACAGCATAGCTGACATAAATCAGCAGTATGCATGTTTTATTGATCAGGACATTGGCATTACTCCAACATATCAGCTAATATGGATTTTCACTAAAACTTTAACATATCTTCTGTGACACAGAATGAGACAGTAATCCTAGCTACACTGCATTGTCAAACTGTAAAGTCTGATTCCTGCAATGGCACCTGCATTATGTATTGCATCTTCTAGGCATTATGTATTGCATCTGAGCATTTCTCCCCGGCCTCCGCTGAAAACAGGCTCTGTGGAACCTAGTCGGACTTTCCGGTTAACAAATGTTAAATAAAATAAATAAATAAATAAATAAAATAAATAAATAAAGGTTATATAGCTAGATAGTTAGGGGGTTCTAACCTCACAACAGTCGGCGTGTGTGTGTGTGTGTGTGTGTGTGTGTGTGTGTGTGTGAATAGAGTTGTGCAAAATGACCTTAACTACTGCTGTCCACAATACAGTAGTAATCTGGAGTTAGGTTTGCATTGCAGGGTGAATCCACATCAATTTCAGGCCTTTTCCCAACATCTTTTCTACAAAACCATACTGATGTCATGCTGTATAAAGTGCACTCTCACACCATAAAACTCAGACTTTTCTGGTGGCTCTTGCATTAAGTACTGTGTCCTCTAGAGTGCATAGCCATATAGGTAGGGGGTTCTAATCTCATATCAGTCAACTTGTGTGTGTGTGTGTGTGTGTGTGTGTGTGTGTGTTTGTATGGAGTAGTGTAAAGCTGTCATTAACTACTGCTGTCCACAATACAGGAGTAGCCTGGAATTAATTTTACACTGGCAATGGAGTCCACAACAATTTCAAACACTTCTCTCAACATCATTTTCTCTGCAAAACCACACTGATGTCATCTTGTATAAAGTGCATGCTTGCATTACAAAAATCAGACTTCTGTTGTGGTGCTTGCACTAAGTAATGTGTCATTTAGATTGCATAGCTACATAGGTAAGGGGCTCTAATCTCACAACAATCAACGTGTGTGTGTGTGTGTGTGTGTGTGTGTGTGTGTGTGTGTGTGTATGGAATCGTGCAGAAATTACCTTACCTACTGCTGTCATATACAGATAGTAACCTGGAGTTGATTTTACACTGTGGGGTGAGTCCATATCAATTTCAGACTCTTCTTCCACCATCATCATTTCTATAAAACCACACTTATGTCATCCTGTATACAGTGCACTCACACTATGAAAGTCAAACTTCTGCAGTGATGATTGTGCTAAGTACTGTTTCCTCTAGATTACATAACTAGATAGGGGGCTCTTATCTCATAGCAGTCAACTTGTGTGTGTATGGAGTTGTGCAGATATGACCTTAACTACTGCTGTCCACAATACAGTAGTAGCCTGGAGTTAGTTTTAAACTGCAAGGTGAGTCCACATTAATGTCAAAGCCTTCTCCCAACATCTTCCCTGGAATATAATGCTGATGTCATCCTCTGTATACTACACTCATACTATCAAAGTAAGATATCTGCAGTGGCACTTGCATTAAGTACTGTGTCCTTTAGATAGCTAAGGGGGCATACTCTTACAGCAGTCAACTTGTGTGTGTATGGAGTTGTGCAAATATGACCTTAATTACTGCTGACCATTATAAAATAATAGCCTGAAGTAAATTATACACTGCATGGTGAGTACACATCTCTGTTAGACTCTTTTCTTAGCAACACAACACTGAGGCCCTCCTCTTTAAAGTGCACTCTCACAGTATTGAAGTGAGACTTCTGCAGTGGCACTTGCATTAAGCAGTGTGTATTCTAGATTGTATAACTAGACAGATGGGGGTTCTAATTTCACAGTAATCAACTTGTGTATGTGCATGTATGAAGTTGTGCAAATATGACCTTCACTACTGCTAGCCTTAATAAAATATTAGCCTGGAGTATGTTTTTTTCACTGCAGGGTCAGTCCACATCAGTGTCAGACCCTTCTCCCAGCATTATCTAATCAGCAACACAGTGCTGATGTCATCCTCTATAAAGTGCACTGTTACACTATCAAAGTAAAACTTTTGCAGCGGTGCTTGTGTTAAGTAGTAGGTAGTCTAGATTATAAAACTAGACAGGTATGGGGCTGTACTCTCTTAACAGTCAACTTGTGTATGTGTGCATGGAGTTGTGTAAATATGACCCTAACCACTACTGGTTTTAATAAAATAGTAGCTTGAAGTAAACTTTACAGAGCAGGGTGAGTCCACATCAGTGTCAAACCCTTTCCCAGCATCATCTTCTCAGCCACAAAACACTGACATCGTCCTCCAAAAAAGCGCACTCACACTATTGAAGTCAGAGTTTTGGAGTTGCACTTATGTTAAGTACTGTGACCTCTAGAGTGTATAACTAGATAGGTAGGGAGTTCTAATGTTACAACAATCAGCTTGTATGTGTGATGGTCCATTGCATCACTGGAGGATTAACTCAGCAGCTGTGTTCATTTGTCTTCAACTCATGAGAAACATTTACATGATCAGATCAATTCCCATCACCTTTTCCCTCTCTCCACAAATGCATACAGTGTGCAACACATTGCTTAGGTCATCATTTCAATAATGCACTCTCACACCACTAAAATCAGACATCTCCTATGGCATGTGCATATAATACACTTGTGTGTAGAGTGTATCCATTGATAGGTAGATACAGTAGTGAGACCCTGCAGATATGTGTTTGTGTGCGAATGTATGTGGATGCTGTTACATCTATTAGTATTGACATTTAGAATTCCACATAGCTGTAGAAGTCATTTTGCACACACATCTCCTTTGCATGACATAGCTGATGTCATCCTTTCAAAGATGCAATGTGGCTCACATGCAGTCATATTTCTCCTATGACATGTGCATATTGTGTGAAGGTTGTTTCAGTGCATAGGTAGGGCATTCAAATACAAGAATGACTATCTTCTGTGAGTGCGTTTCTTCCTATTACTATGGAGAACAAGCTGCAAATACATATATGAGGTATATCTATTTAGTGTGCTTTTCAACCACTTCTTAAACATGTGGTACACAATGGTGATGTCATCCATTGAAATGTGCAGTGTCACAGTCATCAGATCTGGAGTCACCCTTGTGTTTCAGCAAACCTTCATTAGTCAGAAATTTTAGCTATATAGTTCAAATCTTGACGTCGCTGCTTACACTCACTGTACATGTTGTTAACAGCATTGTCACCCACATCTGCTATGTTCAGGTACAGAGACTTTTACAAGATTTTATTTTACATTTCCTTTTGAAAGGCTCTATTGAAGACTGATGCTGTTATTTGAATAGATTTTGTTCCACCACAGTTTTAGTGAAACACCTTCTGAAGACTGAGGACATGAGACAATTGTAACATATGTTTTTGCCTAAGTAAGGTATGTGTTTCAATATGGGATTATATGCACATTGGACATAATTGTTGTTCTACCATCACAGTGACAACAGCAGGGGGCTACAGGTGTGTTTGGGTATGCCTAGCATCAGGCAATGTCTGATATACAGCAAGATTCTTTCTAAGGAATTGCAGGGACACACCTACATGCTGTAATGTCACATAACGACACATATGATAACTAACGATGAACTTATACCATGACAGATTCATTGATCGCACTCTGATGTTGATTTTCTCAGTGCTTAGGCAAGTGTTCCAAACCAGAGTGATTGACTGTAAGCGTTTGTGTCCTTAACTGTTCTGCAGGAAAGAAAGCTCCCCAATTATATGTTTGCACTGTAGAAAGCACAAAAATGTAATAGTTCACTGCTTCCTTCAGCAGAGAACTCTTATTCACTTGCAACATACTGTTGTGCAAATGGAGAAGGCAAGCACAACACTTAATTTCTGATTTGTGTTTTGGAGCTATCATGGAAAGTTATACTACAGCATATGGAGTACCACTGAACACCACTAAATACTGATACTTCACAGTCCAAGTTCAATACTTCAAAGTCTGCCCATGCATGTGCTAAGACTTTGCCAACATCTGTCCAAATACATTTCTCAACATTGTGCTTTCGAAGTGATTTCAAACAAAAATAAGTATTGATACTGCATGACATTACTTCATTATGTGGAAATTGTGTAATGCATGTACTTCGTTACATGCAAATTGTGTAATGTACTTATGTGAAATGCATGAACTGTGTCTTTATTTTATCACTTAATTTTCTGCACTGCAGCACAAACACAAATGTTATATAACCACATCAGGCCTTGACACACAGAAATCATCATTTTTTATCCTTCCTGCATTAGAACATTAAGTATTGCTTGGTATTGACAGTCCACATTGCCCACGAATGACCATATATCATTGCTAATATCAGCACCTTTCAGTAAAGTTTAAATACCATCATCATTACCTGATGATCCATGAATGATTCATTGCCCATCTTGTGTTTCACAAGTGTGTGTCTCATATGCACAAGACAGGTAGGTACTTGTCACTGTCAGTTGTGCAGTATACACTAATAACAGCATAGCTGACATAAATCAGCAGTATGCATGTTTTATTGATCAGGACATTGGCATTACTCCAACATATCAGCTAATATGGATTTTCACTAAAACTTTAACATATCTTCTGTGACACAGAATGAGACAGTAATCCTAGCTACACTGCATTGTCAAACTGTAAAGTCTGATTCCTGCAATGGCACCTGCATTATGTATTGCATCTTCTAGGCATTATGTATTGCATCTGGAGCATTTCTCCCCGGGCCTCCGCTGAAAACAGGCTCTGTGGAACCTAGTCGGACTTTCCCGGTTAACAAATGTTAAATAAAATAAATAAATAAATAAAATAAATAAATAAAGGTTATATAGCTAGATAGTTAGGGGGTTCTAACTTCACAACAGTCGGCGTGTGTGTGTGTGTGTGTGTGTGTGTGTGTGTGTGTGTGTGTGAATAGAGTTGTGCAAAATGACCTTAACTACTGCTGTCCACAATACAGTAGTAATCTGGAGTTAGGTTTGCATTGCAGGGTGAATCCACATCAATTTCAGGCCTTTTCCCAACATCTTTTCTACAAAACCATACTGATGTCATGCTGTATAAAGTGCACTCTCACACCATAAAACTCAGACTTTTCTGGTGGCTCTTGCATTAAGTACTGTGTCCTCTAGAGTGCATAGCCATATAGGTAGGGGGTTCTAATCTCATATCAGTCAACGTGTGTGTGTGTGTGTGTGTGTGTGTGTGTGTGTGTGTGTGTGTGTGTTTGTATGGAGTAGTGTAAAGCTGTCATTAACTACTGCTCTCCACAATACAGGAGTAGCCTGGAATTAATTTTACACTGGCAATGGAGTCCACAACAATTTCAAACACTTCTCTCAACATCATTTTCTCTGCAAAACCACACTGATGTCATCTTGTATAAAGTGCATGCTTGCATTACAAAAATCAGACTTCTGTTGTGGTGCTTGCACTAAGTAATGTGTCATTTAGATTGCATAGCTACATAGGTAGGGGGCTCTAATCTCACAACAATCAACGTGTGTGTGTGTGTGTGTGTGTGTGTGTGTGTCTGTGTGTGTGTGTGTGTGTGTGTGTGTGTGTGTGTATGGAATCGTGCAGAAATTACCTTACCTACTGCTGTCATATACAGATAGTAACCTGGAGTTGATTTTACACTGCGGGTGAGTCCATATCAATTTCAGACTCTTCTTCCACCATCATCATTTCTGTAAAACCACACTTATGTCATCCTGTATACAGTGCACTCACACTATGAAAGTCAAACTTCTGCAGTGATGATTGTGCTAAGTACTGTTTCCTCTAGACTACATAACTAGATAGGGGGCTCTTATCTCATAGCAGTCAACTTGTGTGTGTATGGAGTTGTGCAGATATGACCTTAACTACTGCTGTCCACAATACAGTAGTAGCCTGGAGTTAGTTTTAAACTGCAAGGTGAGTCCACATTAATGTCAGAGTCTTCTCCCAACATCTTCCCTGGAATATAATGCTGATGTCATCCTCTGTATACTACACTCATACTATCAAAGTAAGATATCTGCAGTGGCACTTGCATTAAGTACTGTGTCCTTTAGATAGCTAAGGGGGCATACTCTTACAGCAGTCAACTTGTGTGTGTATGGAGTTGTGCAAATATGACCTTAATTACTGCTGACCATTATAAAATAATAGCCTGAAGTAAATTATACACTGCATGGTGAGTACACATCTCTGTTAGACTCTTTTCTTAGCAACACAACACTGAGGCCCTCCTCTTTAAAGTGCACTCTCACAGTATTGAAGTGAGACTTCTGCAGTGGCACTTGCATTCAGCAGTGTGTACTCTAGATTGTATAACTAGACAGATGGGGGTTCTAATTTCACAGTAATCAACTTGTGTATGTGCGTGTATGAAGTTGTGCAAATATGACCTTCACTACTGCTAGCCTTAATAAAATATTAGCCTGGAGTATGTTTTTTTCACTGCAGGGTCAGTCCACATCAGTGTCAGACCCTTCTCCCAGCATTATCTAATCAGCAACACAGTGCTGATGTCATCCTCTATAAAGTGCACTGTTACACTATCAAAGTAAAACTTTGCAGCGGTGCTTGTGTTAAGTAGTAGGTAGTCTAGATTATAAAACTAGACAGGTATGGGGCTGTACTCTCTTAACAGTCAACTTGTGTATGTGTGCATGGAGTTGTGTAAATATGACCCTAACCACTACTGGTTTTAATAAAATAGTAGCTTGAAGTAAACTTTACAGAGCAGGGTGAGTCCACATCAGTGTCAGACCCTTTCCCAGCATCATCTTCTCAGCCACAAAACACTGACATCGTCCTCCAAAAAAGCGCACTCACACTATTGAAGTCAGAGTTTTGGAGTTGCACTTATGTTAAGTACTGTGACCTCTAGAGTGTATAACTAGGTAGGTAGGGAGTTCTAATGTTACAACAATCAGCTTGTATGTGTGATGGTCCATTGCATCACTGGAGGATTAATTCAGCAGCTGTGTTCATTTGTCTTCAACTCATGAGAAACATTTACATGATCAGATCAATTCCCATCACCTTTTCCCTCTCTCCACAAATGCATACGGTGTGCAACACATTGCTTAGGTCATCATTTCAATAATGCACTCTCACACCACTAAAATCAGACATCTCCTATGGCATGTGCATATAATACACTTGTGTGTAGAGTGTATCCATTGATAGGTAGATACAGCAGTGAGACCCTGCAGATTGTGTTTGTGTGCGAATGTATGTGGATGCTGTTACATCTATTAGTATTGACATTTAGAATTCCACATAGCTGTAGAAGTCATTTTTGCACACACATCTCCTTTGCATGACATAGCTGATGTCATCCTTTCAAAGATGCAATGTGGCTCACATGCAGTCATATTTCTCCTATGACATGTGCATATTCTGTGAAGGTTGTTTCAGTGCATAGGTAAGGCATTCAAATAAAAGAATGACTATCTTCTGTGAGTGCGTTTCTTCCTATTACTATGGAGAACAAGCTGCAAATACATATATGAGGTATATCTATTTAGTGTGCTGTTCAACCACTTCTTAACCATGTGGTACACAATGGTGATGTCATCCATTGAAATGTGCAGTGTCACAGTCATCAGATCTGGAGTCACCCTTGTGTTTCAGCAAACCTTCATTAGTCAGAAATTTTAGCTATATAGTTCAAATCTTGACGTCGCTGCTTACACTCACTGTACATGTTGTTAACAGCATTGTCACCCACATCTGCTATGTTCAGGTACAGAGACTTTTACAAGATTTTATTTTACATTTCCTTTTGAAAGGCTCTATTGAAGACTGATGCTGTTATTTGAATAGATTTTTGTTCCACCACAGTTTTAGTGAAACACCTTCTGAAGACTGAGGACATGAGACAATTGTAACATATGTTTTTGCCTAAGTAAGGTATGTGTTTCAATATGGGATTATATGCACATTGGACATAATTGTTGTTCTACCATCACAGTGACAACAGCAGGGGGCTACAGGTGTGTTTGGGTATGCCTAGCATCAGGCAATGTCTGATATACAGCAAGATTCTTTCTAAGGAATTGCAGGGACACACCTACATGATGTAATGTCACATAATGACACATATGATAACTAACGATGAACTTATACCATGACAGATTCATTGATCCCACTCTGATGTTGATTTTCTCAGTGCTTAGGCAAGTGTTCCAAACCAGAGTGATTGACTGTAAGCGTTTGTGTCCTTAACTGTTCTGCAGGAAAGAAAGCTCCCCAATTATATGTTTGCACTGTAGAAGGCACAAAAATGTAATAGTTCACTGCTTCCTTCAGCAGAGAACTCTTATTCACTTGCAACATACTGTTGTGCAAATGGAGAAGGCAAGTACAACACTTAATTTCTGATTTGTGTTTTGGAGCTATCATGGAAAGTTATACTACAGCATATGGAGTATCACTGAACACCACTAAATACTGATACTTCACAGTCCAAGTTCAATACTTCAAAGTCTGCCCATGCATGTGCTAAGACTTTGCCAACATCTGTCCAAATACATTTCTCAACATTGTGCTTTCGGAAGTGATTTCAAACAAAAATAAGTATTGATACTGGATGACATTACTTTATTATGTGGAAATTGTGTAATGCATGTACTTCGTTACATGCAAATTGTGTAATGTACTTATGTGAAATGCATGAACTGTGTCTTTATTTTATCACTTAATTTTCTGCACTGCAGCACAAACACAAATGTTATATAACCACATCAGGCCTTGACACACAGAAATCATCATTTTTTATCCTTCCTGCATTAGAACATTAAGTATTGCTTGGTATTGACAGTCCACATTGCCCACGAATGACCATATATCATTGCTAATATCAGCACCTTTCAGTAAAGTTTAAATACCATCATCATTACCTGATGATCCATGAATGATTCATTGCCCATCTTGTGTTTCACAAGTGTGTGTCTCATATGCACAAGACAGGTAGGTACTTGTCACTGTCAGTTGTGCAGTATACACTAATAACAGCATAGCTGACATAAATCAGCAGTATGCATGTTTTATTGATCAGGACATTGGCATTACTCCAACATATCAGCTAATATGGATTTTCACTAAAACTTTAACATATCTTCTGTGACACAGAATGAGACAGTAATCCTAGCTACACTGCATTGTCAAACTGTAAAGTATGATTCCTGCAATGGCACCTGCATTATGTATTGCATCTTCTAGGCATTATGTATTGCATCTGGAGCATTTCTCCCCGGGCCTCCGCTGAAAACAGGCTCTGTGGAACCTAGTCGGACTTTCCCGGTTAACAAATGTTAAATAAAATAAATAAATAAATAAATAAAATAAATAAATAAATAAAGGTTATATAGCTAGATAGTTAGGGGGTTCTAACTTCACAACAGTCGGCGTGTGTGTGTGTGTGTGTGTGTGTGTGTGTGTGTGTGTGTGTGTGAATAGAGTTGTGCAAAATGACCTTAACTACTGCTGTCCACAATACAGTAGTAATCTGGAGTTAGGTTTGCATTGCAGGGTGAATCCACATCAATTTCAGGCCTTTTCCCAACATCTTTTCTACAAAACCATACTGATGTCATGCTGTATAAAGTGCACTCTCACACCATAAAACTCAGACTTTTCTGGTGGCTCTTGCATTAAGTACTGTGTCCTCTAGAGTGCATAGCCATATAGGTAGGGGGTTCTAATCTCATATCAGTCAACTTGTGTGTGTGTGTGTGTGTGTGTGTGTGTGTGTGTGTGTTTGTATGGAGTAGTGTAAAGCTGTCATTAACTACTGCTGTCCACAATACAGGAGTAGCCTGGAATTAATTTTACACTGGCAATGGAGTCCACAACAGTTTCAAACACTTCTCTCAACATCATTTTCTCTGCAAAACTACACTGATGTCATCTTGTATAAAGTGCATGCTTGCATTACAAAAATCAGACTTCTGTTGTGGTGCTTGCACTAAGTAATGTGTCATTTAGATTGCATAGCTACATAGGTAGGGGGCTCTAATCTCACAACAATCAACGTGTGTGTGTGTGTGTGTGTGTGTGTGTGTGTGTGTGTGTGTGTGTGTGTGTGTGTGGAATCATGCAGAAATTACCTTACCTACTGCTGTCATATACAGATAGTAACCTGGAGTTGATTTTACACTGTGGGGTGAGTCCATATCAATTTCAGACTCTTCTTCCACCATCATCATTTCTGTAAAACCACACTTATGTCATCCTGTATACAGTGCACTCACACTATGAAAGTCAAACTTCTGCAGTGATGATTGTGCTAAGTACTGTTTCCTCTAGATTACATAACTAGATAGGGGGCTCTTATCTCATAGCAGTCAACTTGTGTGTGTATGGAGTTGTGCAGATATGACCTTAACTACTGCTGTCCACAATACAGTAGTAGCCTGGAGTTAGTTTTAAACTGCAAGGTGAGTCCACATTAATGTCAGAGCCTTCTCCCAACATCTTCCCTGGAATATAATGCTGATGTCATCCTCTGTATACTACACATACTATCAAAGTAAGATATCTGCAGTGGCACTTGCATTAAGTACTGTGTCCTTTAGATAGCTAAGGGGGCATACTCTTACAGCAGTCAACTTGTGTGTATGGAGTTGTGCAAATATGACCTTAATTACTGCTGACCATTATAAAATAATAGCCTGAAGTAAATTATACACTGCATGGTGAGTACACATCTCTGTTAGACTCTTTTCTTAGCAACACAACACTGAGGCCCTCCTCTTTAAAGTGCACTCTCACAGTATTGAAGTGAGACTTCTGCAGTGGCACTTGCATTCAGCAGTGTGTACTCTAGATTGTATAACTAGACAGATGGGGGTTCTAATTTCACAGTAATCAACTTGTGTATGTGCGTGTATGAAGTTGTGCAAATATGACCTTCACTACTGCTAGCCTTAATAAAATATTAGCCTGGAGTATGTTTTTTTCACTGCAGGGTCAGTCCACATCAGTGTCAGACCCTTCTCCCAGCATTATCTAATCAGCAACACAGTGCTGATGTCATCCTCTATAAAGTGCACTGTTACACTATCAAAGTAAAACTTTTGCAGCGGTGCTTGTGTTAAGTAGTAGGTAGTCTAGATTATAAAACTAGACAGGTATGGGGCTGTACTCTCTTAACAGTCAACTTGTGTATGTGTGCATGGAGTTGTGTAAATATGACCCTAACCACTACTGGTTTTAATAAAATAGTAGCTTGAAGTAAACTTTACAGAGCAGGGTGAGTCCACATCAGTGTCAAACCCTTTCCCAGCATCATCTTCTCAGCCACAAAACACTGACATCGTCCTCCAAAAAAGCGCACTCACACTATTGAAGTCAAGAGTTTTGGAGTTGCACTTATGTTAAGTACTGTGACCTCTAGAGTGTATAACTAGGTAGGTAGGGAGTTCTAATGTTACAACAATCAGCTTGTATGTGTGATGGTCCATTGCATCACTGGAGGATTAATTCAGCAGCTGTGTTCATTTGTCTTCAACTCATGAGAAACATTTACATGATCAGATCAATTCCCATCACCTTTTCCCTCTCTCCACAAATGCATACAGTGTGCAACACATTGCTTAGGTCATCATTTCAATAATGCACTCTCACACCACTAAAATCAGACATCTCCTATGGCATGTGCATATAATACACTTGTGTGTAGAGTGTATCCATTGATAGGTAGATACAGTAGTGAGACCCTGCAGATATGTGTTTGTGTGCGAATGTATGTGGATGCTGTTACATCTATTAGTATTGACATTTAGAATTCCACATAGCTGTAGAAGTCATTTTTGCACACACATCTCCTTTGCATGACATAGCTGATGTCATCCTTTCAAAGATGCAATGTGGCTCACATGCAGTCATATTTCTCCTATGACATGTGCATATTGTGTGAAGGTTGTTTCAGTGCATAGGTAGGGCATTCAAATACAAGAATGACTATCTTCTGTGAGTGCGTTTCTTCCTATTACTATGGAGAACAAGCTGCAAATACATATATGAGGTATATCTATTTAGTGTGCTGTTCAACCACTTCTTAAACATGTGGTACACAATGGTGATGTCATCCATTGAAATGTGCAGTGTCACAGTCATCAGATCTGGAGTCACCCTTGTGTTTCAGCAAACCTTCATTAGTCAGAAATTTTAGCTATATAGTTCAAATCTTGACGTCGCTGCTTACACTCACTTAAATGTTGTTAACAGCATTGTCACCCACATCTGCTATGTTCAGGTACAGAGACTTTTACAAGATTTTATTTTACATTTCCTTTTGAAAGGCTCTATTGAAGACTGATGCTGTTATTTGAATAGATTTTTGTTCCACCACAGTTTTAGTGAAACACCTTCTGAAGACTGAGGACATGAGACAATTGTAACATATGTTTTTGCCTAAGTAAGGTATGTGTTTCAATATGGGATTATATGCACATTGGACATAATTGTTGTTCTACCATCACAGTGACAACAGCAGGGGGCTACAGGTGTGTTTGGGTATGCCTAGCATCAGGCAATGTCTGATATACAGCAAGATTCTTTCTAAGGAATTGCAGGGACACACCTACATGATGTAATGTCACATAACGACACATATGATAACTAACGATGAACTTATACCATGACAGATTCATTGATCCCACTCTGATGTTGATTTTCTCAGTGCTTAGGCAAGTGTTCCAAACCAGAGTGATTGACTGTAAGCGTTTGTGTCCTTAACTGTTCTGCAGGAAAGAAAGCTCCCCAATTATACTTTGTACATATAGAGTAGCAGAGGCCACCCTTTCAATTTTAGCAGATAAAAATTATAGGCAAATAATATACAACTGATTGAATGACTTCACATAGATGGAGTTCAACAGCTGTGATAATGGTTGAACTATGATGAATGTGATTAATTACATTATTGTTATTTGGAGGAGTTGTACAGCTTGATGTTTAATTCTAGCATAAAGATTAATTTTGTGTGACTGTACTGATGTTACTCGACAACTATTACATCATGTCAGTGTTATCCCTTGATATGTTACACAAACAAATGTGGACATACCTTTAGACTTTTCTAAAATTACACAATTGTTCTTCCAATGTAATTGTGAGAGTGCTACCTTGGGACACGCATTAAATTCTGTGGTGTACACGTGTGGTCCGGTTCTTGGGCTGTATGTGTACAGACATACAAAACCATCCTTAACCATGGAACAGTGATATAGGACTGATCATAACTGTGTGCACATCAACATATGCATTTAATTGCTATCAGTCTAACATGCTGGTATGACACTCATTCTCAGGTATCCTTTCTTATTTCACACATTAGTTTCAGTTGTTTGTCACAATATCCATTGCTACCTCTTGTGCAGTTGCTGATAATACACAGCTCTGGGGAATGCATTGCATCATGGTGTGGAGTTTGCATCTGTTCACATTTATCTGCACAATAACTGTGTCAGGCAGGAGTGCCTTATACAAGGATATTAAATATGTCACACACTGCTTCCACATTTGTAACATCACTCACATCTACATATGAGATGCACAACTGAGAATATTGAGGTGCATAATTCCCTTCAATGGTGATCCTCTTCCCAAGTGTGTTAGGCCTATTTCTGTGACGTACACAGTTAATACACACGTCAGTGTTGACATTGATGGCATGGGTTCAGTTCTTGTAAAAGGTGATTATGACTTCAGAGCCATTCCTATTTTCTAACATATGTATGTAATACATGCTGTACAAATATTCAGTCATGTATGCACTATCCTTGCAAATTGTCATCTCAACTCTGCATGTCAGTGACATTCATATATCATATAATTCCTGTCTGTTAAAATGTGAATTTGTGTAACTGTCACATCCTATAATATCATGTTTTCTTTTATTTTCTTACATTTATTCAGGAATTGTGACCACCAGTAATTATTCTGACATGTGTATTGTAAACGTTTAATATTACAAAGTTGATATATGCACCCTCACATCAACTATCATACTAGAATTTGTTTGCTTGCCCTCTCCTCTTACATCTTTCTGTATACATCACTTTGATTTCTGTGCACATTATCCTCAGTGCACTTTTCCTTTCTGGTAACCCATGTATTGTAGTTGACCTTGCCATTTCACATCCTCTCTTACTTATTACTGTATTCACATGTTTCATTTATGTGCACAGTACACTCAACAATACACTTTTCCTGCCTTTGTACAGCATGCATTATTTGACTTGTGTCAGTTTTTGTGCTGTCCTTGTAGGCACACTTATAGGTTTATAGGCTAGTTCTAGGCTAACAGCCCTTGCAAGCCATTTTAAGCCTAGCCAGTTATCCTCTGTGAGATTCAAACCCTGTACCTTGTGTTTGTAAGGCAAGCACATTAACCATTAGGCCACCCTCACAACCCAAACAGGTTTGCCCTTAGAAAAGCCTGTTTACTGTGTGCACTTGTGCTACTCAGCATGGATTCCTGACTGCCAACACTGTTGCTAGCCATGGAAACATGCTTGTATTCAAGTTAAAACAATAAGACCATGGCTAGTGTATACTAGCAACTGTAAAAAGTGCTGCACCAGAGTGCACAAATGGACTATTTATTTAACCATTAAGCACTTTTGTTTCAAATCCAAAGAGGAACTTCCTCAGAATTAAAAAGCCAACACTAATCCACTTCCTTTATAACCAAACAGGCACCAAATGATGTAAATAAACATTTTTAAAGAAATATTCAATGAAAAATAATAAATAAATAATAATTATTAAACCCAAATATATACAAACCAAAATGTAATGCGCTCCTCATTATGCCACTACATATAAAACACTATTACCAAAGCCAGTTTCTCAGATAAAAAAAAAAAGATATATATATACACATACACATTTCTTCTAAATGATAGATATGTAATCATTAAGTCCTGGAGGAACGGTGGCATTCAACAAAATTTGCCAATAATTTTTCATTTTTTTCCACTAATGTCTCCCAGTCACCACCCCTCTCAGGATGGTCAACTTTTTCCAAGATAACAAACTCGTTTCTTAAAATCTTCACATACCAAAGAGAGTTTAAAAAGGGCATTACAGGTATTCTTTCTTTGAATTTTCATAATAGTTCTGGTAAATTCTTGTCTGCAAGGAGCCGTTAATCTTGCCTACATAAAAACTGGGCCAAGAAGCACAAAAACATATGTAAATAACCCCTTTGGTGTTAAAGTTGAATTTGCCTTTCACACTGATCAAATTAGGGAATCCATGAACAGAAAAACTGCTTACTTCTGATATGTATCTGCACTGTCTACATGCTCCACATCTTTTCATGCCCCAGTTCTTCACAGTTGCACCTTCACAGTGTTTCCTTAATTCCAAAATAGTTTTAAAGTTTTTGTTATTCTTATACACAAATCTTGGTTGCACCCCTACTTTGTTGGTAAGTCCTAAGGTCCCAAAAACAGTGGACCAATGACCATTGATAGAGTTCTTAAGGGAATTAATGTCAGTATTGTACTGTAAAAAAACACTTGTGATGGATCGCAAAATGACATGGCATTCTTAGAATTGCCAAAAATTCTATCACCCGTAGTGGAGATGTTTGACCACAACAAGGAACCATATCTCAAATTTCTATGTTGTAAAACATATCCACTAATGTCATATAACATATTTTGTGGGTAGCCTCTGTTCCTGAACAGCTCTCACAATTTTTTGAATTAATCTTCAAACATCCCTTCCTCAGACACTAGTCTGCTCATCCTTACTAACTGGCCCTTAACTTGATTTATTTTCTGCCATGTAGGGTGCTGACTATTGAATGCAGGTATGTATCCGAGAAAGTACATTTCCTAACTATGTTGGCTTCATACTTGAAATCATGCCCAGTTTTTCTATAAAGTGATGTTATCTGATTGGAAGGTGGAAGGAAGTCAGACTGGTTCAAGAAATTCATAAACGATCTCAAGTCATCTGTACCTCCCATCCACAGAACAAATATGTCATTTAGGCATCTTAAATAAAGTCCAAGCATGGGAGAACAAGGAGAATTGAGAACAAAAAATGGCCTCCCAAAACCATAAGACCATATTAACAAAAATAGGGGCCAAAGCTGCCCCCATCACTACACCTCTATGTTGCTTATAATACTCTCCTTCATAATATACAAAATTGTTAGTCAAGACTAATTCCATGTATTGGAAAATCAAACTCATCTCATTATTGTCAAAATTAGTATCATTAACCATGGTCTGGTGAAACCAATCTAATCCCGCGCCATGAGGGGTAACAGAAAAAAGGATGTTTAATGTCAATGGTGACAAAGCCTCTGCCATGAAGGGAGTCTTGGAAATAATGTCAAGGAAATGCCATAAATCCTTTAAAATATGTATTTTATCCACCAAGAATGATTTGAGCTTAATGTCCACAAATGTGGGCAATGGTTCAGTGTTAGAGCCAGCAAGTGCCACGACTGGTCATAATGGAGGATCCAGCACAGATTTGTGGATCTTAGGAATACCAAAAATACTGGGTATTCTAGGTTTACAAACAGTGAACAATTCTCTGATGATGTTAGGCAAATCAAAGGTCACAAAAATATCCTCCAAAATCAAATCAATGCCATAATAGTCAATGTTCACCTCATTACATGAAGCCTCAACAAAAAACTTCCAGTTATGTAGATATTCTAACATCTTGGAGGAGTAGAGATGTCTATCCATTAAAACAACCCCCCCCCAACCTTGTCAGGTTTCATAACATGTATGCTGGTATCCTGGGCCAGTTTGTTTAAAAGCTCCCTCTCTTCGAAAGTAAGATTATAAAATTTTGATTTCCTAGTTTTAGAACTCCATTCCCTGTCACTCTTTTCACATAATTGCTTAAATAAATGAATACTAGGAAGTAACGAGGGAATTAAAAATGCTTGTTCTGAGTAAGCCCACACCCCCAAAGTTAACCTCCTTGGGGGGCAAAATACACTTTAAATCCAACTTACTAGTGAAAACTTTTAGTTCAGTCAGTAAATCCACTACAGTGACTGAGGAGAAGTTGTGTATCTTACATATTTCGAACTCATAAACTGACCCAAATGTAGTGCCACTGTTCAAATCAGTAGTTGGTTTCAAAAGACTTACTTCCAACATGGCTTGTTCTGATAATTATTCCTCCGAAAAACCTGCATATATTGGCCGTTATGGGAGTTAGAGGTGTCATTAACTATTTTTTTATTTCTTTCCTATATCCATTTCAATTGGCATGGGATATTATCTTCACCATTAGAACCCCAGTCTTCATCTGATATTCCATTTTCATGTACATCACCACAATTACCGGGATCATTGTGGACTGTCCCCTGAGGGGGGACAAGGATATACTTTCTTGCACTAGTAATCATTCATATCCATAAGAATCTTCTTCTGCTTCCTACTAAAAGAAGCATTTTCTTGTTGGGCAAATTTTCTCACAATGTCTTGAAAGTCAACAGAATGTCATTAAAACATGAGGAGCCTGTTTCAATTCTGTATCCAACTTTCACATCTCATCCTGCATAGAATTTAATTTTCTCTGATTATCTCACATTAATCTCCATAAATTCCAATCCCATTTGGTCAAAAAATTCAACCAATCTGGAGTGGAAAACAACCATAAGCAACCCCATTGGGATACTTCCAAATATGCAGCCCCTTCAGGACATGCTTGTTTGCGATACAGTATCTTTGAAATGAAATGTCCATCTGTATGAATTTGTATTTGGACACAAGTTTCTCAAATTTATTCAACCTGTCTTTAAAAGTTAAATCACTGTCACTCAATGATATTCCATTCCCATTTCATACACTGCCACCCTTGTCATCAAAAGAGTATTTAAATGAGAAAAATTAATTTAAGTCATGACTGTTATAATTATGACTGAAATCTGTACCTGCATTAGGTGTTAACAAATGGGAATTATTAGGAGCATGACAAGTAACAGATGTCCTTCACCACTGGTTGCATCATGTGTGGAACCTCATTCAGTGCTGTAATTCTGCCCAGTAGTAATACCTAGAACTCCTGTTGCTAATCTATAGCTAGTGTGAACTGCGAGTGAATCCACCCAATCCTTGAGCTCCTCAATACATTTTATTAACATTGTAAGGTCCCCAGTGTTAACGTGGTTAGTGCTAGCAGATCCAGCTCCTAAACCACTAAATAAGTCTGTATTCAAGTTAGAATGATGAGCAGCATGCATATGCGATTAATGCTGTTGCTCATCTTGCTAACATGTAAACAATATGTATTCTTTCCATGAAGCTTACAAAATTGTTCATGAATCCCAGGGATTGTGTAAGGCGTACTTCTACTTTTGTGTTGCAGTTTCATCTACAAGGGCAAGGCACTGTCCTCTGATAGATTTTAACTGAGACATTTGTTGTGTTATAAATATACCAACATTACCTGCACATTCCACATTTGAACATTTTTCTCTTGCAAGTTATAGAAATATCTGATGAACTCTCTATTATAGACTTAATATTACATGCCCTTCTAAAAACAACTTTTGGTTCAACACCTAATGTTTTCAGGAGGTTCAAGAGCATAGCTTTTTCTCAGAAGGATTTTACAGGTGTGTCCTGCATCCACTGAAATAGAAGTAATGAAAGAATTAGTGGTCCTAAATGAACACTGCAGTGTATCTTCATAGCTAATCCTAAGTTTTTAGAATGCATTTGTAGACCAGACTTCTACCACTAAAAATTGCAACTATCTCATCAAGAAGCTGAAAATGTTACCATTTGTTGATAAATATGTTTTCTTCTAAAAATACATTATCTGAGGAAATAATCTGAGACAGTTTTAATATTTGTCCTTTCACAAGACTGGTCTTCTGATGAAAAGGATGACAGCTGGTGTAGTGGAGATAAGTATTAGAAAAGGCTGTTTTATGATAAAAGGAAGACTTAAACCAATGGGACACATATTAAAATCATCAAAAATCACTTTTACTTTGGATGTGTTATTTGCTGTTGTACACCATGACCTGTTCTGCTGGTATGTAATCAAAGTGTTACCTGTCTTCTGCTGCTGAAAATGGATGCCCCCTGCAGGAACTTTGCTACTAGGAGACCTCATTTTACTTATAAGGCAGCTTAATCAGTACACAGAGGTTCCCAGTGTCAATGGCGAGTCTTGAAAAAGCAACAGTAATAATGTTGTGGCAGAGAACCAACCACTAATCTTGATGGGTGGGGTACAACACTGGGTAAAGTGGGGGAAAGTTTGAGTTTTTATGGAAGAGGGGAACAGGTCTAAGATTCTAGGTGGAAGAATGCAAACGAATAGGTTGCTAGCGAGCTGAAAGGGCTAGATGGAATAGGAGGATATTTAGGTAGGACAGTATGAATGAAGTTTTCTCTGAGAGCTAGGTGAGGCCAGATAAGAGAGGAAGATATATTAGGAGAAAAGAGCAAACGTATGTTAATGCAGACAGGAGTATAAATGATGAAAAAAAGAATTGAAAATTGTACATTTAACAACTGAGATCTGGCTTGGTGAAGACCAAGATCAGGACCATGACTGAGGAAAATATTGCTTAAGTAATATTTTGATACTAGCGAGTATTCTGGTCATTCTTATGCTTGAAGGGATTGCATTACAGAGCTTGAAGACATAACTGGAATGCAGGGCATCCCCTGTTTGGTTGTTAGACTTATTTAGGATAATAAGGATTGTTCATTTGAGCAGAGATAACTTGTGGGGAGAGGACAGAAGGATATTTTGTAGAACTGGGCATTTTTAATGATTATAGATTAGTTTGTGTGCAGGAGAGTTTGATGGATAGTTGCTTAATTTGAGACAATTGAGCAGGTTTAAACAGTGACGATGGTGGGTGGTGAGTTCTATATGGGGCCCCTGATGGCAAATTTTGCAATTTTGTTATAACAAGAAGTAAACTTGGATTTAAGCTTTGTGCCTATATTTGTTAAGGTGGGTGAGGCATATAGGAGTGTTGGCAGTCTGTAGGTTGAGGCTAAGTTTTTTTCTTGCAGTGTTGGTCAGATATTATCTGGCCGTATAAGGGGATCCTAGATTTTGGCAATTTTTTTTAATGTTTTGTAAAATAAGTTGTTGGAATTTAAGCTTGTCATCTATCATGATACTAAGAAGTTTAGTGTTGGTTACTATTTCAGTTTTGGTAATATTTGATGATGTAATCATGAAAATCTGTTTTTGGTTTTGATACTAATTGTTTATGAAGATTATAAGCTTGTTTTCATTAGGATGAAGGAGTAAATTAGAAATTTTTAGCTGTGTTTCAGTAGAAAGAAACAATCTTCAGTGATTTCAGGGGCTGTACATATTAATAGTGCATCATCTGCATATTGTATTATGCTAGCAAGGTGTGTGGCTGGTATGGAGTTTATTTATGATGATGGTAATAAGCAAGTATCCTAGTATGGAGCCTTCAGGGACTCCTATGATACCTGATAAAAAAAGGGTTAATATTCCTGCTGCCATTTAATTGCTTGTTCCCTTTCAGATAAATAACCGATGAACCATATAAAGGAGGAATGGGAGAGACTGACAGATGAAAGTTCATTAAGTAGCCATTGGTGTGATACTGTGTCAAATGCTTTTGATACATCTAAGAAGGTGATGGATATGAGTTTGCTGTTGTTCCTATGCTGGTCAATAGTGTTAATAAAATATATAAGGGCATTTTTTGTATGACTGAGTCAAAAACCATGTTGTGTTTTGGAGAGAAAGTTATTTATATTAAGATGATGTATAAGCTGTTTGTGGATACATTTTTAGAGGATTTTAGACAGCGGGCAAGGAAAAGCAATAGGTCTACATTTATTAAAGTCAGTTGATGCACCTCCTTTATGTAAGTGCATGATATATGTTTTTTTCCCAGTATTATTTTCAGATGTGAATCTGTTTATCAAAATGAGACAGGGAAGGCTTTGACATTTGCAACCATTTCAGGTACTGGGGGAAGCTAATCAGATGCTAAGGAGGTTGGTTTTAACTTAGGAGCTTACTGATGGAGGTTGGCAGAAACTAAAGGGGTATGGGTAGTTAGGGCATTCTGCAGGGACTGAAGGTGGAGTGGTGGTATTGTTGGTTAAGAGAGATTGTATTGCCTGTATAAACTAGATGTTGAATTGAGTGGGCATTCAGTCAATATTATTGGTGGTAGTGGATGGTGGGGTGGTAATTGGCCTGGGTGTAATAGTTTATTTAAGGATGCTCAGAAGAGTTTAAGATTACTTTGATGTTGTGATGTAGATTGATATAATATGTTGGTTTGTTTGTTTGTTCTCTTTGATAAGGTATTTAAGTTATTTAAATAATTGATTGGTATTTTCAGTTTTGATTTTGTGCTACTCTTTCAAGGCTTTAACCCATTGTAGTATCAGTTCTTTTGTTTCATTTGTTAGCCATTGTGCAGGGTTGGATTTGACTCTTTTCTTATGTACTGGAACAGCTGGGGCGATGGGTATGTACTGTAATATTCTCCAGTTACACTATGTTAATGATTCCAGGAAGGTTTTATTAAATTTGGTTGTGTTATAAACTTGGTTGGGTATCATTTGTCAGTCATGCATATTCTAGCTTCTGATTATAGAAGTTGGCAAATGGTTACTTAAGCTGTCTAGAAGACATTTGGTTGTCTTTATTTTGTTAGGTTTACAATAAGACTGCCTCAGATTATTTCTGTGGATAGTGTATTTTTAGAAGAAGTGTCTGCTGTTAAAAACATGTTTAACAACATGCAAATTTCAGCTTATTGATGAGATAGCTGCAGTTTTAGTGGTAGAAGTCTGATTTACAAACCCATTATAAAAGTTTAGGGTTCACTATGAAGAAACACTGCAGTGTTCATTTCGGGCCTCTGACTTTCATTACATTTATTTCACTAGATGCAGGACACATCTGAAAATTTTAAAATCCAACTGGGAAAAAGCTATGCCCTTGAACCTCTTGCAAACTTTAGGTATTGAACCAAAAGTTGTTTTTAGAAGGGCACATAATATTAAGTACATAATAGAGAGTTCATCAGATATTTCTATGACTCATCACAGAAAAAATATCCAAATGTGGGAGATAGGAAATTCACTCCACGGATTACATCAGTCACCCTGCTAGACAGGGGTCCAGGGAAATAAATATTGTGGGAAGAAATAGCCAGGGAATTGTTATGGCTAGGCTTGTATAGGGCCTAGGGCCGATAGCCTAGTACCAACCTATGAACCTATGTCCAGACAATGTAGGCATATTTATGACACAACAAATGTCTCAGTTAAAAAATATCAGAAGACAATTCCTTCTCCTGGTAGATACAACTGCAGTGCCAAACCAGTAGTACACCTCAAATGATGCCTTTTCTGCAATGTATATTATCAGTCAAAGTCAAAGTTATCTTTATTGTCATTTACAACTACACACATGTAGCCTAAATTAAATTTTGTGCATCAGCTCAGTTCTTGAGATTCTTGATATTATGCTGGGAAAATAGAGCATTCTCTTAAAGAAACATTAACAAACAGGTTGGAAGGGACAAAACAATGTTGCTGTATGCAGACAATGTGGTATTAGAGGCAGGATCTAAGCAAGAACTAGAGCAAAAGATAAGGGAATGGAATGCAAAACTGAAGACACATGGGATGAAACTGTAATGGCAGAAAATGGGGAAAGTCAGAAGAAGCCAAGAACTGAGATAGAAAGTAGCAGAACAGATTAACAGCTTAAAGTATCTGGGAGGGGTTGTTGAGGAGAAGGGGAGGTCTGAATGAGAAGGTCAGAGCTAGAATCAGAGGGGCTTCATTCAAGTGGCACAGAGTGTCAGATGTAGTATATGACAGAAGACTGCCAAAGAAGCTGAAAAGTAAAGTGTACAAAACAGTAGCATGACCAGCACTACTGTATGGTATGGAAACCTGGGCAGTGAAACAGAGCAGTTGAGGCTAGAGGTGATGGAGATGAAGCACCTGAAAAGGGTGGTAGGATGCACACTGTGGGACAGATAAAAAAATGATGATGTAACAGCAGAAGCCAGAGTAGTTCCAATTGCAGAAAAGGTCAAAGAGAACAGAATATGGTGGTTCAGACATGTGCAGAAAAGCAGAAAACAATCTGGTGAAGAAGCTTTGGGACATACAGGAAGAAAGTAAGAGGAAACAAGGGCATCCAGCAAAGAGGTGGATGGATTATTCAAGAGAAGACCTGCGACAGTCAGGCATGAGTGTCAAAGAAGTCAGGAGAGTGGCAGAGAATAGAGAGAAATGGTGACAGTTGACACAATACCCGGACCCCATGTAGAATGGGAAAAGGGGGACAATGATGATGATTACATTGATGAGTGATTAATCTGAGCTGTAGAGCACCAAGTCATTTGCATATAGAATTAGTGGCAAATGAGGAAGATGAAGGGGAAGTTTACTGATGTAGATAACAGAAAAGGAGGGTAGCCAGGCTTGAGGCTTGAGGAACTCCTTTTTTTTCAGTATGGAGGAGGGAGAGAGAGATGAGTGGATTTTCACAGAGTGCCCATTTGACAGGAAATTTTGAAACTAGGGAACAGTGACTTGACTGATTCTTATGTCCAACACATGATGTAATTGTGAACAGTTCATAGAATGACATGCCTTGGTAAGAGCTATAACAATGGTATGTGTAAGCTGTTCTATTTTCATTGGTGGAAAATGTCATCTCTCGGGGACCATATTGCTGTCATTTTGTTATGGCCCAATTAGAATCCATGTTGTCTGTGTGAGACCAGTGAGTATTTGTTAATAAACTGTGTGAGATGGGAGTAATTTGTTTTTCTATGATTTTGTAAGGGTTTAAGGAATGGACATGGGGTAGTAGTGTAAGGTTTTGGAGGGGGTTGGGTTGTTTTAGTAGAGGGATCACTGTTGTTGTTTTCCAAATATTCAGTATTGTGTTTTCAGTTAAGCATAGGTTAAAGATGTGTTTGACAGTTATCATAGTCTTCCAATATAGACAAAGCATTATAAATGCAGGTTCTGAAGATAAAGCCAGAATAAATAATTGTAAAAATGGGGAAGAATTTAAGTATGGCTTGTATATATTACAAAAAAAATTTGACAGCATTCCACATTCATGGATAAAAGAATGCCTGCAGATGTAAATGATACACCCTACATTGCCACATTACCATGTCCATGAAACAGTGGCAAACCACTTTGCAGGTAAGCCATGACAAAGGGCAAATTATTATCTCAGGAATAAAAATTTAGAGGGGATAGTCCAGGGTGATTGCCACTGCTGTTGTTTTGTCTTGTTCTTAATCCATTAAGAGTTTCTGTAACAGATTAGGACTTGGTTACAATTTGACTTCTAGAAAACAACCTTGCTTAAATATTTCTCATCTAGTTTTTACTTAAAACTGTATAGTTCATCAGATGAAGAGTTGAAAGCACAACTGCAAGTACGTAAAAGTTTCTCAGATGATAAAAGAATGCAATCTGGTCTTGATAAATGTGCAAAAGCAATGTTTAAAGTAGAAAAGATGCAGTACCAAGAAAATATAAATCTGGGACAGGAATGTGATATAAAGTAGCTTGAGCAGGAGACAGTGTGTATATACTTGGGAATTGATTAAGGACTGGCAACAAAACATGAACAAATGTATAAAACTCAGTAAAGAATACTTCAGAAGACTGAAATACCAAAAACAGCCTTCACATCTAGGAATAAAGTCCATGCTATTAACCAATTTGCTCTTCCTGTTCTAACTTACAGTTTTGAGGTGATTGACTGGCCCCAAAAGGTACTGGATTAGCTGGACAGGAAAACAAGAAAAATGCTTCACAATTATCAAATGAT
>NC_056750.1:128613517-128622003 GCF_019279795.1 Protopterus annectens
GGTTATATGGGTAGATTCAGCTATGAGATTTTGTAATCATATCAACCAATTGGCTAATGATAGTTATAGAACTGTAAGTTGCATAAAAAGATTTATAAACTCTAGGAAATCAAACATAATGAAGTCATTGTTTGTTAGTTACATCAGACCCAAACTTGAGTGTGGAATAACAATATGGAAACCCTATAGGAAAACAAGCATGAATAAACTGGAAAGAGTACAGCGGAAATATACTAAGGGCATCCATGGATGTGAAAATCTAAGTTATTATGAATGACTAAAATATCTGAACTTGTACAGTGTCTCTTACAGATATTTAAGAGAAAATCTTATTCAGGTATGTAGGGCATTTAGGGACAACTACCTCTGGGAATGTTTTGGGTTATCAAAAAGTACTAGAGAATCATCAGATAGCGGTGGTGGTGCTGCGGTAGCGTTGTTGCCTTACAGTAAGATGCTGTCCGGTTTGATTCTCAGCTAGAGCGTCTTCTGCGTGGAGACATGCGTGAATGGGCGTAACGTCGTTGAAGGTTGTGTGTCAGGGCTGGTAACTCGGCACGTAAAAATCAACTACCAATCATTAGCGGACCGGAGTTCCGCTGTGGTGACCCCTAACTGGGAAAAGCCGAAAGGAAAGATAGAACAACTAGAGAATCATCAGATAACCTATGTAGAAGATTCTATAGGAATGAGAAGTGTACTAACTGGTTCTCTGACAGATTAGCTGATGCTTGGAACAGACTACTAAATTACATTAAAGAAAGTACTAGTTTAGATATGTTTAAGAACAACCTGGACATTTATTATAGGAACAAGTGTTTTGGCATATTGGCAAGCTAGAAGGGCTTTAATGCCCATGCTTGAAACATTTGTATGTATGTATGTATATATGTAAATGGGTCTACTACCATGGATCGAAATTACACTACTTCGAAATATGATAGTAGTGTCCCACTAACGCGAAAGGGCACTTCAAAGAAAGTGCACTTTCGCAAAAGTCACTAGAACGAATGAAGGGTTAGGGTTTGGGTTATGGATAGTGGATAGCTAGTAGGGCTATCCACTATCCTTAACCCAAACCCTAACCCTAAGGTCTGTGACTACAGCACCACAGTGCAGGAAATTGTATTTCCACCACTGAGCAGTAGTTACTGACCTATTTCCTGTACTGTGGTGTGGTAGTCACGGACCTTAGGGTTAGGGCTTGGTTAAGGATAGTGGATAGCCCTACTAGGTATCCACTATCCTTAACCCAAGCCCTAACCCTAGGGTCCGTCACTACTGTACCACAGTGCAGGAAATGTCCCGTTCGACTTAGTGACTTTCGCGAAAGTGCACTTTTGTTGAAGTGCACTTTCACGTTAGTGGGACACTACTATCATATTTCGAAATAGTGTAATATCGATCTACGGTAGTAGACCCATATATATACATATATGTATATAGGTTCATAGGTAGGTACTAGGCTATCGGCCTGAGGGCATAATAAGCCTAGCCAAAAGTGTCTTGGCTTTTGCCACCCATGTAGATTAAATTCCTGCCCCTCAATTGAGTAGAGCCACCAGGGGTGAATTTCCTGTTACCAATCCACTCATCATGGTTTTTCTTGAAGAGTGCTAATGATGAGCTCTGTTTGATGTAGATGGAAATTCTGTTCCAGAATGAGAAGTCTCTGGAACAAGAATCTATCCTTCCAGCATGTCCTATTTGTTGTGGTGAGATTTAGGTCCATAGTGTGTGTAGCTCAGGGAGACTGGGATTTCTTTAAGTGGAGTATGTCTATCAAATCTGGGTTTGACATAGCTTTGTATGTCAGACAGAGATCTCCCCGGAGTAAGCAGTATGCAACCAAGTAGAGTTGGAGTTTCTTGAGCCGGTTAGCATAGGACAACTGTTTGAGGCCAGCAATCCTCTTGGTGAGGTACTTCTAGGGCCTCTACAGTTGTAAATGTCTTGTGTGGTACATCCCAAATGGGGCATTGTACTCAATGAGGGGTCTGATAAGTGATTAGTAGAGGGGGACAATGACTTCCTTTTTTTTAGATGCGAACCCTTTTATGATTAGGTGGTCCACGTAGAAATATTTTCTGACCATTGTGGCAATGTGATTATCAAAGGAGAGGTGACTATCCACTTGGGTCCCAAGGTCTCTTATCACACTTTCTGTGTTAAGTGAACTTCCTCCTATTTGGTAATTCATAGGTAACTTGTTTTTACCAAAGGGGATGACAATGCACTTTTCGGCATTTAGCTTGAGGCCATGGTTTTGGCACCAGGTATCTGTCTTGGTGAGGCCCTTTTGTAGAATGCCTACATCGGCAGGGGAATTGATTAGGGCACCCAGTTTGCAGTCATCTGCGAACTTGGTTAGCCATAGACCCTTAGTGTTTGCTTGCACTTCGGAGAAGTACATACCGAACAAGGGAGGTCCTAAGACTGAACCCTGGGGCACTCCACTTGTCACTGGTTTGGAGTCGGATCTGGAGTTTGCAACTCCCACTGTGTGTGTTCTGTCCATGAGCCAGTTGGCCACCCATCTTGTGATGTAAGGGTTTATGTTTAGGTTGGTGAGTTTATCTATGATTCTTGAATGAGGCATGGTATCGAAGGCTTTAGCGAGGTCCAGGTAGGCTGTGTGGATCACATTGCCCTCATCTATGGCTTTGGTAACTGTTTCAAAGAAGTCTATCAGGTTTAGTAGACATGATCTTCCCTTTACAAATCTGATTTGGGTAGCATCCAAAGTTTGGAGATTACCAATGTCTTTGTTTATGAGTTCCATGATGATGCACTCCATGGCCTTGCAGACCAGGCTTATCAGACTAATAGGTTGATAGTTCCCAGGGTCTGTGGTGGTTCCTCTTTTGTGGTGATGCTGTGATTGAACAAAGAGTTTAGGTGGGGGGGGGGGCTAGTTCATTTTGGAGTTCGTTTAAGATGCAGCCTGGGATGTTGTCTGGTCCCATGGACTCTGTGTTTTTGGCTTTAAAGAGGGCCATATTTACCTGTGTGTTTGTGATTAACGGGGCTCTACAGTCATATGGTATGGTTATGGGCCCTTTGGGGGTGAGAGGGGAGTAAAGTTAGCACTGAACCTATCTGCCAAGATGTTGGCAATATCAGTTGGCTCTGTATATTTTGTGCCATTCTGCTGTAGCTCATTGCAGAGCTGGAGTTGCCATGGAGATTCTTGACATAGCTAAAAAATGCCTTGTGGTTGTGTTTGGAATGCATGGCAATTTTTCTTTCAAAGTTTGCTTTGGAGGATTTTATGAGGGATCTTAGCTTCTTACTGAGGCCTGTCAGGGAGTTCCTCCATTCTTGAGTTTGTACTCCGTTTTGCAACAGTTTCTTCCTTCTGTTGTAGAGTTTGTTAATGGCAGGGGACCACCAGATTGGCTTCCTTTTTTTGGAGGATAGCGTGTTGGTTTTGTTAGGGATAGCATGATCCATGCACTCATGCAGGTGCTTGTAGAGTGCATTTGTTTAGGATTCATCAGTCATGACTGTGTTGTCCATCTGCAGGGGCATCGCAAAGCTAGCTACCTCTGTTTTGAGTAGTGTGAAGTTTGCTTTGGAGAAGTTTTTTTACAATGGTTTCTTTGTGTGGGGGTGGTGTCAGGATGTGGATCTCTAGGGTGATTAGTTTATGGTCTGATCTAATCAGCGAGTAGTTGATCTCTGGGGTTGAGCACCAGTCACCCATGTTGGTAATGACCAGGTCCAGGATATTGTTACCCTGGTGGGGTGTTGATAAGTTGATCCAGGGCATTAGAGTTTATAAATTCCAGGAATCTTTGAGCAAGGGGATTAGTACAATAGTAGTTTTCCCAGTTTATGTTGGGGTAATTGAAATCACCCATTATTAGGGTATTTGGTTGGACCCTCATTTTTTCCAATGTCTCTAGGAATGAGGAGTGTGGGTCCTGGGTCATGGTGGGGGATCTATAACAAGCTCCAATCTGGAATGCATTTTTACCCAGGGTTAGTTGCAGTTGGATTATCTCAGGCATTGTGTTGTGCAACTAGCCTGGAGGTGCGGATATCCTTGATGAATATGGACACACCTCCGCCCTTAGTGTTTCGGTCCAGGTTTTGTGGTTGAAACATGTGGCATGAATTATAGCCTGGTAGCACTGGGGTGCTCTTGGGAGCCTTGAACCAGGTCTCAGCCACTGCACACATATTGATGTTCTCCATTTTGAGGAGTGCCTCAAGTGAGTGCATTTTGAGGTTTAGACTCCTAGCATTGAGCAGCATTACCCTCAGTTTTTTGTCACTTGTAGTTTTTGCAGTGGTGGGTTTGTCTTTTGAGCTTTGCCTAAAAACCTTGCCTGAAAAGGCACTATAGGGGCAGCAAGAACCTTGCCAATATCCAGAATCCCAGGGGTGACTGGTGCAGGCCATCTTTGGTGAAGCATCGTGGCCTGTCAAGCACGTCATCCCAAGCAGACAGATACTGGATCCCCTTTGAATGACACCAAAAGGTTAGCCAATTGATGAAGTTGATCATTTTATCCTTGTACTGTGGTATCATTCTTGGTGAAGGCAGGATGCTACTCAGGGCTAGGGTCATACCTGCCTCAGTTACAAGATTGGGGAGCTCTTCCATGTCTGTTTTCATGTAGTCCAGAGAGGTACGTCTCAGGTCATTCACACCAACATGGACAATGACAGAGTCATATTTGTACTTGCATTGTAGTGACCTGAGTGCATGCATTATGTGGCAGATTCTGGCACCCGACTAGCAGCTGACAGTAACCTTCTCTTTGTCCAGCCTGGTGAGTGGGACGTCAGTGTGCCTGACTATAGAGTCACCTATGACTAATGTGTTGGGTATGTTGTTTTGCCTTATGGGCTGTGGTTGTGTGTTATACCGAGTTTGTGGGCTGTGTGTTGTTTGGGATGTGTTGGTAGGAGGAGGCTGCTTGTGTGTATACTTCGGAGGTCTCTGTTGCCTAGGCAGATTTTTATTTTTATTCAGAGCATCCGTATATGTCTTGGTGTTTCTATATATGGGTTTTGGAGGTGTTGGTTTAGTAGGTCTATGTGAAGTGAGTGGGGGTGCTGTGTGTTATTACCTTCTCCTCTTGACTGTCTGTTCCAGTCTTGGTTGGAGAGAGCTTTGCCTCTAGATTGGCTGTATAAGTGCATCTCCCACAGGTATTAGTGTTTAGTGGCAGGAGGAGAGGGTTGTCTATGTACATGAGGCAGTTGTAGTATTGCCTCAAGATGCCCAGGTTCATCAGGTAGGCTGGAGAGTACACCAGGAGCTGTCCCTTGGACATGCCTGAATAAGTAAACAGAAAAGAGGAAATAAACTCCAACAAAGGAATCCACAAGGAATAAAAATACAAACAGGTCCACCACAGGATGAGGGTGACAATAAGGCAAAGACCACGAACAGATGTACAGGAAGCTTTTTAATCCACACAAGCACACTGACTGAGCGCTTTCACCAGATAAACTGGTATCATCAGAGTCTTACAAAATCATTACACCCAGCATGTTCATTTATATAGTCATTAAAACCAATTATTCAATTGTGAATTCCCACATTAATCAAATTTCTTAAAAAGATACATTCAAACTAACAATATCCAATGTTACATACATAATAAAAATAAAAATGAATGCATATATATAAAAATATCAAATTAAATCAACCAAGACCCCTAAACACACCCATATTCATTTACCCATACATAAAAAATTTTAAAATTAAAAATAAAAATAAAAAATAATGTATTTCTGTATAAATTACTTTATATATGTATACAATTTGTATATGTACAAATTGAACTCCTCCACAATAAACAATACACAAAAAAAATAACATAAACCGTATTGAATTCAGTAGTGTAGTTGATTATACATTTACAATTTATGTAAATGGACATAACACGGTAAATTCATCATAGATTAACCACGACCATTATATTAATCTCTGCAATGATGTAGACCTAAATATAATTGGCCCTGTACTTCAACAGAGGTTTTAAAGATATACTTTCGTTGATCCCTGGGAATTTTGTGGCATTTAACCTAATCTGCCATTCCATCTCTCGTAGGGCTACAAGGTTGTTGACATCACCATAACTATTAGGTTTTATCCTATCCACTATAAAAAACAAAAACTTCTTAAATTGACAACAAGTCATAGTATGCAAAAAAAGGGCATTGTGGTCATCCCTTCTTCTGATAGAACCACAATGCTCCCTAATTCTCTCCTTTAAACTTCTCGTAGTCTTACCTACATAAAATGCTTCGCATGTCATGCAAGAAGCTACGTAAACACAATTACTTGTAACACAATTACAGCGTCCAGGACAAGCAATTGTACGCCCGTAACCTGCCACTGTAAGATTAGAACCTTCATATATGTATCTGCACCATTTACGTCCACATTTGCTCATTTGTGATCGCAAACACACATCATTTTTCCTCTCCAGGATGTCCTTCAAATTGTTTCCCCTACTAAACACAATCACAGGAGCGTCACCCAAGATTGTTTTTAAACCTTCACTCAAGAAGTAATCCCATAAACTCTTCAAGTTTGCACAAATTTCTAAAGAACAATCATTGTATCTCAATACAAACTTAGGACTAGTCACGTCCATACCCTTGTTACTTTCTTCACCATTAGGCTTGACAATGGTGCAATTCATGTCCTTTATTTTCAGAATCGGGACATATTTACTTCTCCTTTTCCTATACACTTCTTTTTTGGTTTTAATTAGAAGTGTCAATGGATAACCCCTCTCCAAAAATAAACCAATCAGTGTATACATCTCATTTTTGAAATCCTCATCATCACTAATCAACCTAGAAAGACGAACCATCTGGCCTTTAACCAAGCCCCTCCTCTGGTGAATCGGGTGGCAACTAGTATAGTGCAACATGGAATTGGCATAACTAGGTTTCCTGTAGATACTACTGAGAAACCCCGTTTCATTTTTAGAAATCCTGATATCCAAATAATTTGCATAATCATGACTCCAATTATACGTGAATTTTAAAAACCCAGAACAGTTGTTTAAATAATCAACAAACTCCCTGGCACTAACGTCGTCACCCTTCCATAGAATGAGTAGATCATCAAGAAATCTGTTGTACAATAGTATATTTTTGACAAATCTAGAATTGAAAATATTTTCTTTTTCCCAGGCCAAAAGAACGAAATTGGCATAAACTGGGGCACACTTAGCACCCATTGCTACCCCAGTTACCTGCTTGTACCTTTCCCCTTCAAAGGTAAAAAAGTTGTTATTAAGCACCAATTCCATAAGCCCATGACAAATCTCCAGTTTCTCCGAGTCAAAACTCATACTAGAATACAAACTGTCATAAAATAAATCTAGGCCCTCTTGATGTGGGATGACAGAAAACAAATTGATGACATCGATTGTCAAAAAACCAAAACTACCCAATTTTGAAAAATCAACCAAATTCAATCTCTCTAGACAGTGCCATGAGTCCTTCAATATATGCTCAGCATCTGTTAGAGCTTTTTTACAATAAAAATCAACATAAGCAGCCAAAGGCTCAGTCTTAGAACCTTTTGCTGAAACAATAGGGCGACACTGTAAACATTCAGTTCCCTTATGTACCTTTGGTATGCCAAAAAATTTTGGCATATAGGGGAACTTCACTGTCAAAAAATGAAAATCAGCTTCGTTAATGGTTCCTTGGTATAAAGCATCCAGCAAATATAAATCAATTCTCTGGTATGCCAAATTAATCTCGTGTACAGATACCCTAACATAAGTGCTGTCATCATTCAAAATTTTCATTATTTGACCAACATAGTCAATGTTATGCATGATGACCATCCCCCCACCTTTGTCCGGCCTCATGCATCTATATTGGCCTGATGATGTGAATTCTTTAAGTACGGCCCTTTCGTTTTTGGTCAAATTGTCAACATATGTAGCCCTTCGCAAACACATTCTCCTCAATTCGTATTCGACCATTTTTTCAAACACTTTGATCTCCTTATTGGGAGGTGGCACAAAGGTGCTGCCTGAATAAGTAGTAAAGACTGTTTTCTTTTATTAAGTAGGAAGTAGTAAAGACTGTTTTGGGGTTGAGTGCTGGGGGTTATTTAGTGCAACAGCAGATTTAGAACAGGTGCTGGGATAGAAGATGCGGGTCTGAGTGCTTTGGCTGAAAGACTGACTAGTTATAAGTGAAAAACTGAAGAGCAGACTTTGTGGAGCCAGGGACAGTTAACCCTAGCTGCTGTGTGGTGTGCAAAACCGCCCAAATGTGGTTTTTATAACAGAAAGATGAAAGGGATAGAAATTAGCCAAAATGGCCAATAAACTACAAATTCTGAGCTGAAAACCATATATATACATATTTTATTTTATTTATTTTATTCCAGTTTGGTGACCAGGGAGGTCCACTGGGCCAAAAACCCATTTTCAGTGGAGGCCTGGGGAGAAAAGCTCCACAATACAATGTTACAAGACATAATGATAAAA
>NC_056750.1:128622503-128655859 GCF_019279795.1 Protopterus annectens
ACACACAGTATTTGTAAAAAATGTCTCCCTTGGAAAGCTATGATTTGACCAGGCTGCTATCATGTTTCATTCAACATAATTGTTACTGGTGATCCATCCTGAAACCATTCCTGGGTCCTAATATCAACTTCAATTAAACAAACAATGAAGAGGAAATACTACTAAAGCAATCAACAAATATCAAGAAAATGAAAAATGAATTAAAATTAAGAACACATAAATATTATTTAAAATAAATGCTGTCATTATCTGTAATGAACTATATGGTACAACTTCAGAGCAATAAAAATACAAACTTCAGTTTTAGACAGTGACCCAATGGTTCAAGAAAACTTAAATTAGAGAAAGTATTACTCATTAAAGAAAGAAAACATAGCGACAGATTCAATAAAGCCTACATGATCCACTAAGATTGTATGCATGTCTCGATAGCGCAATGTTTTGGATTCAGTAAGCAGTTCTAAACACCGTGGTATGCTAATTACAGCATAAGCAGCTGTACTGCATGATAATCAACCGATCCAAGATGGAGGAGCTATTCAACAAACTCTAAAACAACTGTGTAGACTCAGTGCTGGTTTTCCCTGTGAATTCCAAAACCTACCGGAATACAACCACAGAAAGGGGTCTAGACAGAAAGAATGTTAGGGGCTGCTGTTGCTTTAATTCATGTATATGTGCAACAGACTGAAGTCTATGCTGCTGCTAATAGACCATGGCCAAGAAGGAAAAGAGTTTTTAGACCCCGTTTAACTTATCACAATCTGCATGAGGTGGAAACTGCAGACCATTACAGGGTAGATATAGACACACTACAGGAGCTCAGCAACCTCTGTTGTCCTCAACTCAGAGCCAGGGCAAACTGAAGGGAACCAATACCGGTGGAGAGAAAGGTATATGTAGCACTTAGAATTTAAACTACAGGGACCTTTCACAGACCAACAGGGAACATGCTGAGGGCGTCACAGGCATCAGCATCCAGAATCCTCCATCACTTCCTGAATGCTATGTTACAATATGTCAGGGAGTACATATATTTTCCCCAAACACATGAGGACAGGGACACAAATATGTAGGAGTTCCACCCTGTAGCATACTACCCTGAAGTACTGGGTGCCATAGGCTATACACATACAGAAATCAAAGCACCATCCACAGAACAGGGAAGAGTGTACATAAATAAAAAGGGCTTCCACTCCATTAACTGCCAACTCATGTGTGTGCTGGCAACCCAGGCAGTTAGCATGAATCATATCTGGCACATCTCCCAACTGCATGAGATGTTTACTAAGGGTGAGCACTAGGTAGCCTATCTACCACAAGATCCAGGTACAGATTCTTAGTTTTAGCACTTGAATTTGCTTATTCGTGCTCAGCACTTGTTCAGAACTTGTTGTTAGCACTAAACAAAGCTACAAATTACTACAGCACTCAACCTTCCTCTTTACCTAGAGAAAAACAGTTTTTGTACTTACTTTCCTCACTTGCTTAGAGAAAAACAGCTCTTATACTCACTCTCCTCACTTGTCTAGAGGAAAGTAGTTTTTTATTCAGGTATGTTCAAGGGTCAGCTCCCAGCGTTCTCTCCTGTCTATCTGATGAATCTGGGCATCTTGAGGCAATGTAGCAATTGCCTGCTGTACACAGATAACCCTCTCCTCCTACCACCCAACACCACAACCTGTGAGAGATACACTTATCTAGCCAAACTGGAGATAAAGCCCTCTCCAACCAAGACTGCACTTGACAGTCAAGAGGAGAAGGTAAACACTTGCAACACGCCACACTCATCCCATAGTCCCACTAAACCTACACCACCAAAATCTACACATAGAAACACAAAAACATTTGCAGAGGCTCTCAATAATAATCTGCTCAAGCAACAGAGACCTCCAAAGCAGAAACACAAGCAATCTCCACCCTCCCAACGCAACCCAAATGACACATAGCCCACAGACTCAGTATGCCAATAAACCACAGCCCATAAGGCAAACCAATGTACCCAACACACTAGTCATAAGTGACTCTATAGTCAGGCATGCTGATGTCCCACTCACCAGGCTAAACAAGGAGAAGGTTACTGTCAACTGCCTGACTATAGAGTCACCTATAGTCAGGCATGCTGATGTCCCACTCACCAGGCTAAACAAGGAGAAGGTTACTGTCAGCTGCATGTCGAGTGGCAGAATCTGCCACATAACCCATGCACTCAGGTCACTCCACAACAAGTACAAATATAACTCTGTCATTGTCCATGTTGGTGTGACTGATCTGAGACTTACTTCCCTGGACTACATGAAAAGAGACATGGAAGAGCTCTCCAGTCTTGTAGCCCTGGCAGGTATGACCCTAGCCCTGAGTAGCATCCTGCCATTGCCCAGAATGATACCACAGTACAAGGACAAAATGACTGACTTCAACAATTGACAAGCTTCTGGTTCATTCTAAGAGGTTTCAGTATCTCTGCCTGGGACACATGGTCAGACCACAATGCTTTGCCAGAGATGGCCTGAACCTTTTGGGGCCCCTGGGATTCCAGATACTGGCAAAGGGCCCCCCCTATAGCCCCTTTTTTAGGCAAGGTTCAAATGACAAATTCATCACCGAACAGAGGGTAATGCTACTCAATGCTAGAAGTCTAAATCTCAAAATGCATTTCCCAGGCATTCCTTAAAATGGAGAACATCGATATCTGTGCAGTGACTGAGACCTGATTCAAGGCTTTAGAGAGCATCCCTGCATTACCAGGCTATAAGTCATACCACATTTTCGGCCATCTAACCTCGACAAGAACCCCAAAGGCAGAGGTGTGTCCATATTCTTTAAGGATATCCACATCTCCAGGCTAGTTGCGCAGCATAATGCATCCGAGGTTATCCAAGTGCAACTAACTCTGGGCAAAACTGCAATCCAAATTGTAGCTTGCTACAGATCCCCCACCATGCCCCAGGATTCCCACTCCTCTTTTCCTGATATACTTGAAAATATTAGGGTTCAACCAAACACCCTAATAATGGGCGATTTCAACTGCCCCACCATTAACTGGGAAAACTACTCATGTACCAACTCCTTCACTCAACGCTTTCTGGAATTCATAAATTCCAATGCCCTGGATCAAATTATCCACACCCCCACCAAAGGCAACAATATCCTAGACCTAGTCATTACCAACATGAGTGACCGGTGTTCCACACCTGAAATCAACTCTTCGTTGGTCAAATCTGGCCATAAGCTAATCACCCTAGATATCTGCATCCCGCCCCCACCCACCATTAAGGAAACCACAGTAAAAAAATTTTCCAAAGCTAACTTCATGCTTCTTAAGATAGAAGTGGCAAACTTCATGACACCCATGCAGATGGACAATACAGTTACAACTGCTGAATCCTACACAAATACACTCTATAAGCACTTACACTAGTGCATGGATCGTGCTATCCCAAACAGAACCAAGATGCTATCCTCCACAAAAAGGAAGCTAATCTGGTGGTCCCCTACCATAAACAAACTCTACAACAGAAGGAAGAAACTACTATAAAAGAGAGTAAAATCCCATGAGTGGTGGAGCTGCCTGGTCAGCCTCAGTAAGAAGTTGAGATCCCTTATAAGATCCTCCAAAGCTAGCTATGAAAACAAAATCGCCACTGATTCTAAGGGCAACCACAAAGCATTCTATAGCTATGTGAAGAATCTCAGTGGCAACACCCAGATCTGCTCTGAGTTACAGCACAATGGCACAAAAATTACAGAACCAACTGATATTGCCAACATCCTTGCAGATAGGTTCAGTGCTAACTTTACCCCACCCCCTTAAGGGCCCATATCTATACAGGAAGAATGCAAAGTCCCTGTAATCACATCTATGCAGGTAAAAGCTGCACTCTCTAAAACCAAAAACACAGCATCCATGGGACCAGACAACATCCCAGGCTCCGTGGTACATGAACTTCAGAATGAACTGGCTCCCCACCTAAGCACCATCTTCAATCATAGTCTCATGTCAGGATTTGTGCTCACTGAATGGCGCACAGCAACAGTTTATTCCCCCCCTTCCCACCCCAAAAGGGGAAAGGGCCAAAATGAAAAACCTTGGGAAAAAATAAATTTTTTCGGGACATGCTATCCGAAGTTCCCACAAAAACCATGTATATATTTTCCCCAAACACATGAGGACAGGGACACAAATATGCAGAAGTTCCACCCTGTAGCATACTACCCTGAAGTGCTGGGTGCCATAGGCTATACACATGCAGAAATCAAAGCACCATCCAGGGAACAGGGAAGAGTGTACATAAATAAAAAGGGCTTCCACTCCATTAACTGCCAAGTTATGTGTGTGCTGGCAACCCAGGCAGTTACCATGAATCATATCTGGCACATCTCCCAACTGCATGAGATGTTTACTAAGGGTGATATCCCACAGGATCATTTACTGGGGATGCAGGTTATGCACTGGAACTGTGGCTGATAACACCCATCATAAATGCAGACACACCCACTGAAGAACACTGTAATGAGGCGTTCACTCAAACCAGAAATATCGGAGAGCATGTGTTTGGCCTGCTGAAGTTGCAGTTCTGGTGCCTAGATACATCTTGGGGAGCCCTTCAGTACAATCCATGCACATGTACTGAAATCTTCACTGTCTGTGCCATGCTTACCAACATCATCCTGAGGAAACAGCTTGAGCAGGATCAAGAAGCAGAAGGGCCACACATCCCAGCACCACTGGCAAATTCACCACAGCCACACGCAGGTGAGGAGTCAGAGGTGAAGCCAGTAGCTGCTGTATGTGTAGGGAGATACAGGCATGCTAAATATGCTGTCATACTGGCTAAGAGGCAATGCATAGCACACTCACTAACCCCCAAGGGGCTAAAACCTTCATCCTATGCACACACATATAATAACATTGATGCCAGGCAATGTTAACAACCTTTACCTATCGATGCAATGGCTGTGTCCTCCTATTATCAGACAGACTTAGCGCTGATCTAAAACTGTAGCAACTGCTGGATTTACAAGATAAGTGTGGAGCCTGGAATATTACAAAAGATGTGTGTAATAATACAAATGAATAGCACATCCTTGCATACTGTTACTTAGTAATGTAAGTAAATAAAAGGTGGGTGATTTTTACAGCAATGACTTCAACATATGGTAGCACTAACTTATGTGAATACATGTGTCCTCTATCAAGTAATAGGCCTCAGGTGTCAGAGATTCACACATTCATACCACTCAAAAGTACTGATGATTACTGAATGTCCTCAGTTTGGCCTCGTACTTCTGTATGGGCAAATCATTAAAGAAAGAAGTTAGAAATTAATGACACACATTTCGGTTTCAGACTTCATATCCATCAGAAAAATCTTAAAAATAGTGATGCAAAAACAGTTTGATTCTATCGACTGTCTAACTTTGTGAGACAAAAATATTTAAAAAGTCTCCTTATTGTTCAGCTTTTGTCCCACTTTTATTCATGGCTTGGTCCAGCTATGTTGCTGTAAGGGTGGGGGAGGCATGTACACATTACAAAAACCTGTAAGAAAGCAGTACAATTATCAAAACAGCATCACAAACACAGATATATATATATATATATATATATATATATATATATATATATATATACATACACTAAGCACTAAGTCAGCTATACACCCTGAGCATCAGACACAAAGATTATGTATCCCTGAATACAAAAGATAGAAAGCAAGGATATGGCACAGTTATCATCACTTGCACAGGGTGGTGTGTGTGTGTGTATGTGTGGGGGGGCAGGAATCTTAGGCTGACACAAAAGGTAGTGAGTGCGTGTCAATAAGAAAGAGAAACAGGCAGGCTTTTGGGTAAAGTATTAAGTGACCATTCAGATGGCATGAGCTTTAAGCCACAGGAATAAGCCATGTAACTGTTGTGTGTTTGTCTGTATGGGCACTCTATGTGAAATTGGTGTGTGAGTGTCAGCAAGAACACAGTGAAGCTCTGTGCTAGCTCTACATCTTGGTATATTGGATAGGTGTGGCCACTGGGATGGAATGAGCTTTAAGCCTCATGAATGAACCATGTAACTGTTGTTTGTCTGTATAGGCACTCCAGGTGAAATTGGTGTGAGTGTCAGCAAGAACACAGTGAAGCTCTGTGCTAGCCCCATACCTAGGTAGTCGGACAGGTGTGAGGCATTTATGGTAGGAGTGGCAGTTCATCATCTTTGTACCTGACCATGAGAACTGGCTCTGTCAGGAGTTGTACTTGCACATCCATGCCCATGGTCATATACACTGCTGCTACCTGAATGTGACAGATGTTTGCTACACAAGCTCTCCTCAAGAGTATGCCCAGGACCACAACCCCATGAAATGTCATGTCTGGGTGTGGACACCTCAACCACTGATGGAGCAGTGGAAGTAGTGTCACTGTGAGAGTATGACTGGGTATGGCCACATCAGCTAACATCAGATGATTTGGATTTGGCTGACCTATGCCAATGTGGATGCCATTCCCCAACTAGCAGATGTCCCATCACAGACACCACTGTGTCATTCATCCAATCCACTGAATCAGCAACACAGTGGAGACAGTCATGCATGGCAGCCTGTGCCAACTCTACAACCCTAAGAATTTTCTCAGAAACCCTATTAGAACATGTCTGCTCCTCCATGATGGCCCTAAATATATGTCTAGGAGCACAGAAAGACACACCTGGATCAGGTGGAGGATGGACAGCAGGCCTCCTCTGGGCACACCTAACAAGACACCTGTGTGACACCTTGCCAACAGTTTGGCTACAGCCAGAGTCAACAGGCACTGAAGCCACACTAACCACATTACCCTGATTGAGTGTCTCACCCTCCATCTGTCTAATATCTGAAGGCTCACTGGAATGAGTTGACATTGGCCTACTGGCTGTGTCTGATGGAATTACAGGGAATGGCAGAATGTCAACTTCAGTGTCAGGTTCAACCTCTGCACCCCCCCAACTGTGCCTCTGTTTGCCCACCATCATCATCAGAGTCTGCTGATACTCTAACATCAGGTGGTAAGAGTCCTACACTTCCACTGTCAGGATCACCTGTGATAATAAGCAATAAATACAGGAAATAAATTAATAGCTACACTACTACAGTTCAATATATCCTAACAAACTAACAGTGGCGCCACTATTACAGACAATACAGCAGTACACACACAGTCCTAACACCCAAATCACACATATGGATAAAAATAAATATTTCTGTGAACTGCTCATCAGTGCTGAAACAAAAATGTTTTGTTTATCATGTGCAGATAACTCCACACTTCCTAGGGAGTGATTTCTTGCCCAGAAATTGTAGTTTATTGGCCTAGAAATTGTAGTTTATTGGCCATTTGGGCAGCTTTTCCACCTCTTTCAACTTTCTGGTTTAAAAGCCTGTGTTTGCGCTTGTTTCCCACCTTTCCTGTGACTGGTCTAGTCCAGATACAGATTTACTGTATCCAGGACTGTGTTTGTAAGCTTCTGTGCCCCCCCCCCCAAGCTGTTCTGTGTTGGAGGGAAGCCTTCTAGCTTATCAGTGGGAGTGGTAAGCACTAGCTAGCCTATCTACAACAAGAGTGGTTTCTGGCCCAGAAATTGTAGTTTATTGGCCGTTTGGTAGTTTTTCCATCTCTTTCAACTTACTGGTTTAAAAGCCCGCATTTGCTCTTGTTTCCCATCTTTCCTGTAACTAGTCTAGTCCAGAATCAGATTTGCTGTATCCAGGACTGTTTGTAAACTTCTGAGCCCCCCAAGCCTTTCTGTATTGGAGGGAAGCAGTCTAGCTTATCAGTGGGAGTGGTATGCACTAGGTAGCCTATCTACTACAAGAGTGGTTTCTGGCCCAGAAATTGTAGTTTATTGGCCGTTTGGGCAGTTTTTCCATCTCTTTCAACCTTCGGGTTTAAAAGCCCACATTTGCACTCATTTCCCACCTTTCTTGTAATTAGTCGAGTCCAGATACAGATTTGCTGTATCCAACACTGCTTGTAAGCTTCTGAGCCCCCAAGCCTTTCTGTGTTGGAGGGAAGCCTTCTAGCTTATGAGTGGGAGTGGTAAGCACTAGGTAGCCTATCTACCACAAGAGTGGTTTCTGGCCCAGAAATTGTAGTTTATTGGCCATTTGGGCAGTTTTTACATCTCTTTCAACTTTCTGGTTTAAAAGGCGGTGCTTGCACTTATTTCCCACCTTTCCTGTAACTAGTCTAGTCCAGACACAGATTTGCTGTATCCAGGACGGTTTGTAAGCTTCTGAGCCTCCAAGCCTTTCTGTGTTGGAGGGGAAGCAATCTAATTTATCAGTGGGAGTGGTAAGCACTAGGTAGCCTATCTACCACAAGATCCAGGTACAGGTTCTTAGTTTTAGAACTTGAATTTGCTTATTCGTGCTCAGCACTTGTTCAGAACTTGTTGTTAGCACTAAACAAAGCTACAAATTACTACAGCACTCAACCTTCCTCTTTACCTAGAGAAAAACAGTTTTTGTACTTACTTTCCTCACTTGCTTAGAGAAAAACAGCTCTTATACTCACTCTCCTAACTTGTCTAGAGGAAAGTAGTTTTTTATTCAGGTATGTTCAAGGGTCAGCTCCCAGCGTTCTCTCCTGTCTATCTGATGAATCTGGGCATCTTGAGGCAATGTAGCAATTGCCTGCTGTACACATATAACCCTCTCCTCCTACCACCCAACACCACAACCTGTGAGAGATGCACTTATCTAGCCAAACTGGAGATAAAGCCCTCTCCAACCAAGACTGCACTTGACAGTCAAGAGGAGAAGGTAAACACTTGCAACACACCACACTCATCCCATAGTCCCACTAAACCTACACCACCAAAATATACACATAGAAACACAAAAACATTTGCAGAGGCTCTCAATAATAATCTGCTCAAGCAACAGAGACTTCCAAAGCAGAAACACAAGCAATCTCCACCCTCCCAACACAACCCAGATGACACATAGTCCACAGACTCAGTGTGCCAATAAACCACAGCCCATAAGGCAAACCAATGTACCCAACACACTAGTCATAGGTGACTCTATAGTCAGGCACACTGATGTCCCACTGATCAGGCTAAACAAGGAGAAGGCTACTGTCAACTGCCTGACTATAGAGTCACCTATAGTCAGGCACACTGATGTTCCACTCGCCAGGCTAAACAAGGAGAAGGTTACTGTCAGCTGCCTGTCGGGTGCCAGAATCTGCCACATAACCCATGCACTCAGGTCACTCCACAACAAGTACAAATATGACTCTGTCATTGTCCATGTTGGTGTAAATGATCTGAGACTTACTTCCCTGGACTACATGAAAAGAGACATGGAAGAGCTCTCCGATCTTGTAGCCCAGGCAGGTATGGCCCTAGCCCTGAGTAGCATCCTGCCATCACCCAGAAAGATACTGCAGTACAAGGACAAAATGACTGACTTCAACAATTGACAGAGCTTCTGGTATCATTCTAAGAGGATTCAGTATCTCTCTGCCTGGGACGACATGGTCGACAGACCACAATGCTTTGCCAGAGATGGCCTGCACCTATTGGGCTCCCCTGGGATTCCAGATACTGGCTAAGGCTCCTGCCGCCCCTATAGTCCCTTTTTTAGGCAAGGTTCAAATGACAAATTCATCACCGTAACAGAGGGTAATGCTACTCAATGCTAGAAGTCTAAATCTCAAAATGCACTTACTCGAGGCACTCCTTAAAATGGAGAACATCGATATCTGTGCAGTGACTGAGACCTGGTTCAAGGCTCTAGAGAGCACCCCTGCATTACCAGGCTATAACTCATACCACAATTTTTGGCCATCTAACCTGGACCAGATCACCAAAGGCAGAGATGTGTCCATATTCATTAAGGATATCCACACCTCCAGACTAGTTGCGCAGCATAATGCATCCGAGGTTATCCAAGTGCAACTAACTCAGGGCAAAACTGCAATCCAAATTGTAGCTTGCTACAGATCCCCCACCATGCCCCAGGATTCCCACTCCTCTTTTCTTGATATACTGGAAAATATTAGGGTTCAACCAAACACCCTAGTAATGGGCGATTTCAACTGCCCCACCATTAACTGGGAAAACTACTCATGTACCAACTCTTGTGCTCAACGTTTTCTGGAATTCATAAATAGTCTGGCCAAGGCTGCCTCCAGTGCAACTGGCATTACAAGCTCTGGAGAACAGTGTAAGCATCACTTTAATGATGTGAAAAGTCACAAGATAGATACACTCAACCAGTGGTTGGATGAGTTCAGAACTCGTGACATGCCACAGTTGTGCAACAATCAATCCAGTGGAAAGGAACTCTGTCTACACAACTTCCAACCACCATAGGAGTCCCACAGGGCTCTATACTGGGCCCGCTATTGTTCTCTATTTTCACAAATAACCTCAAATGCTCTACACAACATGCCACACTCATACAATATGAGGATGATTCAACCCTGATCTGCTCCGCCTTATCTCCCACCACCCTACATACACTCACTCAAGATACCTTTATCTCAGTAGAAAAATGGATATCGGGTAACCAACTAATTCTAAATCCCAAAAAGACAAAACTGCTACTATTTACCCCTAATAGATCAAAAAAAAAAAACCTCTCCTTTACTATAACATCTAAGGACGGCACCACCATCTCCCCTTCTAACCACACCAAACTTCTGGGCATTGAAATAGACAATAATCTCCACTTTGATGTTCATATATCACATACCATAAAACTAGTACACAAAAAACCAGGCTCCCTATACAGGCATAAGTCCTTTCTCTCACAAAAAGCAAGAGTCACTCTTGCACAAAGCCACCTCCTCTCAACTCTATTATACGCAGCACCAATCTTTACCCAAATCAGACAATGTGACCTAGGCAAACTAGAATCATGCTACAATAAAATAGCCAAGTTTGCTACTAACTCAACCTATAGAACCCATCACTGTGCTGCACTAAAAGAACCAAAATGTCTTGAGCTACCACAGCTACTTAACTATCACCAGCTGGGCACAGCCTACAATATTTTCAAATATCCTGAAAAAACCTTCATTATACAACCTACGTACTATCTATACTGCAAACCGGTACCTAAGATCCAGTGAAAAATATCTCCTCTCCATCACCAAGGCTAACAATAATGCAGGGAAAGCGCTCTACTCCCACACCGTTGCCAGAAATTGGAACTCTCTTCCCCTATCTGTGTCCACTGCCCCCTCCACATCCATATTCAAAAACTCCCACAAATCGCACCTTCTTAATACCTGGTTATGCCCTTGTATCACATAACCCTACCCATACTACTAACTCCCCAAATTCCTCTCTGATCATATGCTGCAGCTCTGATCCCCTGTAGGCTTGGTCATCTGAAAAGGTACTTTTAACTGTAGAATCTTACTTGATATATTTTCTTTTCTTACCAATGTATGACTGACATTGTCTTTTTACCCATGTTCTATATCTTCTTTTATCTGGAGTGTTTTTATTAATTCTTGTTATATTACTATGCTCAGCATACATGATGTAACCTGTTTTGTGTATTATGCTGGATGTACTGTGTTTGTATAACTTGATGTTGGAGCTTTTCTCCCCGGGCCTCCACTGAAAATGGACCTGGTCCAGTCAGAATTTCCTGGTTAACAAATGTAAAATAAAATAAATAAAATAAATAAATAAAGAGAATTTATAATAGAAAACTACATATAGGCAATCCTGGTATGCATAATGCTCTTCTGTTCTCTTCTCTTCACTTCACAGCTAATGCAGAGATTTCTGCAAATAGAGAAGCACATGCTGAGCATCTAGAGAGACCGAGGGAAGCAAAGGATGTGTATGCAGCACAACAGAAGTATTTTAGTAGCTTTTAAATTAAAAATATTATTTTCCGTACAGTTGTAGCAAGGTAAGCATGCATATCCTAACTTTAAAAGAAAGTATGCATGATTCAGTCTGTATTACAAACCCACTGTATGAATTAAGTCTAAGACTGTAGTCAGATGTTGTGGGTTCAAATACCACAAATAAGTAAAAAATAGTACAATCCTTTAAAAACATTACATACATTAATTTCTACACAAATGACATAAATGCCCTGCTGTTAATTTAATCTGTATAACTGGACCAATCATATGTGCGATATCTGCACATTGCAAGGAATACTTTGAGCAATCCTTAACTATAGCTTGTAGTTGTTAAAAAGTATGTTTAAGTGTAAAATTTCAGATAAAATATTTTATTATTGTAATAATGCATTGGATGTGACAAACAATGGTACTAATTTTATCTCTTTTTTCTCTCATCGCAACCCTTATCTTTTTTTTTTCTATGTGTCATCAAAACATTTCTATGTCATCCATCTCTAACAAATCACAAAATGGTTTATAGTATAGGCAGGTAGGCCATCCCCATGGCTCAGCCTGCCTCTTCTCCACTGGCTCCGGCACTGATGTCCAGCACATCTAGGACACAACCTGGCAGTACTGCCTCTGCTGCCACTGTATTACCTGCACCCTCAGGCAGCACTACCTTGGCAGCTGGTGCTGTGTTACCCTCCAGGAGTACTGGCATATATGAGGATTTTACCACCCACTAGGAGATGCCAGGGCTGGTATGTAGGTTAGTGCACAGCACTATTGGTGTATGCCTATGCCAGATGAAGAGGCTGTTCTCCCTTATGGTACATAAGAGCAGACATCAAGCGCTCCCAACAGCCAGTGGAATATGGGGTTGGTGATGGCAGTCCTGCTGGTAAGGTCTAGATTCTCATTGTCTTCATGTTTGACTGGCATGGGCTTCTGTTGTCCCCTCCCTAACCCCAATCATGGTGCCCTTCAAACTTTTTTGTCCCTCACTATCCCTGTGTCTTGTCTTGTTTGTGCTGTTTGCATCTGCTTCCTCACATACTCTACTCACCTGACCCAGAAATACCTATGTCCCTTACCCAACATTCCTCTCTTACTGAAGTAAAAAAGGGCACCTGTCCCATATAAAATATGCCCCATACATAGCTCTCCACTTTGCACACGTCTTCCTGAAACAATTGATTTGGTCCAATTGGCTAAACACCATGATTGCATTGTTGTTACTCATCTTTGTTGAGGTGACAGTCCAAATTCAGATAATATTCTGTACATATTTTCATTTTACACTGTTTAAGAAGTGGCTAGATATGGTTCTTTCCTACCTCCCTCCTACACATTCCTATATTGCTTTCCCTTTGTTCTTCCCCTGCTTCTCTCCATTTAACCACTTTCCTATCTAACCCATTTTAACACCTTTAATTTGGTCAGAAAATAGAATCACATGCAACACACATAAGTATTAAACAAAAAACAATGGACCCTTCACTTTTTGGCCTCTGTGTTTGGGGGGAGTTTGGCATCATGCACCAATGCCAAGTGATGGTGACTGGCTCTTCCTTGGTGCAGTCCCTCTGCCTAGTGCTGCTTAAACATGCTGTGCTAAAGTAACACACAATAACACTCTCCTGGCTCTCCAATAACATTAGCAATGAAACCATAATTTTAGGAGGCATGAATATTAACTGGGCCTCTATACAGTCTCCAACAAACTCTCTCAACATCAACCTCCATAATTTCTCTCAACTAATCAACACAGTAACACGCCCCTCAAAGAGCCTCCCTGGCAGCAGTATACTGGACTGGATTCTAGTCTCCCATCCCCATTATTATTCTAATAGTGGCACTCTTTCAGATTCCCTTAGCGACCATACACCCATCTTCACTCACCGACTCCCCTCAAAACTACTTTGCACCCATAATTTCATAACTACCCGTAACCAAAAAAAATTTAACCCAACAACCTTTTCAAACTCTCTAAAAGCTATAAAATGGAACTGTCTAAAAACATTACCCCTAGATGATGCAGTTGCCCACTTTAACTTAACATTCCTAAAACTACTAGACTCACAGGCCCCCTTACAAACAAAAAGAAATAAACTTAAATCCGTGCCTTGGTTGACCAAGAACACACTTTCAATCATGTGGCTTAGAGATAAAGCCTGGGCACACTATCAGAAAAACAAGATCCCCTTACTTCATAATGAATACAAAACACTTCGAAATAAAGTAAAAAAAAACTCATCATTTCTGATAGACAAAACTACTTCTCTATACTCCAAAATAATAATAAAACAAACCTTCAAAGATTCTGGAAAGGTATTTCTATCCTACGTAACCCCAGTAAACCAGACACCCCAACCCCAGACCCCAATGCTACTGAATTAGACCTAGCTACCCAATTTAATTATTTTTTTACTGAATCTATTGCCAAATTAACCTGTTCATTTTCAAACACCTCCACATTCTCTAATACACCCCCACCCTTCACTACCAACACTCTGTCCAGCACTGTTACCACTCCCTCTTCTCAATCTTCTAACTCTCTACCCTCTTCTCCTACTGTAACTTCCTCATCATCCCCATCACCCCTAATGCTCCCTTCTCCCACTCCCTGAATTCTCATTAAAACCTATTCTCACTTCTATCATAAAAAAACTCCTCCTGAAATTGAAGCCATGCTCTAACGCCCCCGACAATATCCCATCTTACTTTCTCAGCATAGCTGCTGAATCAATTGCCTACCCCATCAGCATCTTAATTAACCGCTCTCTCCAAGAATGTATAGTACCTCAAATCTGGAAACAGGCCTTTATCATACCTTTACATAAGGGTGGTAACAATAACAATATTACCAATTTCCGCCCCATCGCTATCCTGTCTCCCATTTCTAAACTCCTAGAAAAGTGTGTCCAACTTCAGCTACTACCACATCTCTTAGATAATAACCTTCTAACTCCTACACAACATGGTTTCAGACCAAATCACAGTACCATGACAGCCCTCCTCTCCTTCCTCGAAATTGTAAATAAAGCCCACGACTCTGGTCTACTTTTCTCCACCCTACTACTTGACCTCTCCAAGGCCTTCGATACTATCTCACATAGCCTGCTTTTAACTAAACTCTCAGAACTTAACCTATCTCCCCCCTCCCTGAACTGGTTCTCCAGCTATTTATCCAATAGATACCAAGCTGTAAAATGGAAAAAAGGCCACCTCCTCATTCCTCAATACCCCTACCGGAGTTCCACAGGGCTCTATACTGGGTCCCCTTCTCTTCAACAAATTTATAAATGATTTCCACAAATCAATTCCATTCTCAAACATCATTCAATATGCTGATGATTCGACTATTATCTGCTCTGCCACATCTATCCCCACACTCACAAAACTTACACAAGAAGCTTTCTCAACCACTGAACATTGGATGAAAAAAAATCACCTAGCACTCAATGCTTCTAAAACTAAACTAATGGTATTTACCCCTTCCAAAGTCACTCCTGTTGATATCAATGCATTCTCAATTACTAGTCAAAATAACTCACCTCTAGAACTGGTGTCAGACACCAAGTTACTCGGGGTCCAAATTGATAGCCAGCTCAAATTCAACTCCCACATACAAAAAAATATCAAAAAAAAACATCAAAAACTAGGTATGCTCTACCGACAAAATCATTACCTCGCACCTGCCTCCAAAATCACTCTCTCTACTTCCTTTCTTATCCCCTCTCTTCTATACGGAACTCCACTTCTAACTAATCTACAGTCCACTCTAAAAAAACAACTCTCCTCTTGCTACAACAAAATCGCCATGTTTGCTACCAGCCATAAGTCCTCCACCCACCACTGTTTCTCCCTTCAAAAACTAAAATGGCTAGATCTTCCCAATCATCTCACCTACATTCAACTATCTCTTGCCCATAAGCTCATTTTCAATGCCTCCCTCTGCCCATCCCTCTCCTCTGCCTTTAAAATGTACCTTCCTAATAGGGTATTATGGTCAAACAATCAAAATCTATTAGCAGTGCACAAACCAACTCATCCCCCAGGCAAAAACCTTCTATCCTATGGCACTGCTCGCCTCTGGAACTCCCTACCTCCATCCATTCGCACCACCCCTAACCATTTTATTTTCAAAAGAGCTCTTCATTCTTACCTATCTTCCCAGTGGGAATGCTCCTGCTCCCACCCCTCATAACTAACACTAGAACTGCTTCTGCTCCCACCCCTCATAACTAACACTAGAACTACTTCTTTCTTCATCTTCCTTCATCCCCCTGTTTATTCCAGCTATTCTTTCTCTAACAACTACTCTATTATTCCTATGGTATATGCAATTAATGTATCAGACCTAACCTCTTAAGTTTATGCTTTTTAACATGTAATAACTTCTTGCACTGCCTTGCAACATGCCTTTGATAAACTGTTTCATGTGCTAGATCCATCACAACTCTGTATTATTTCTAATGCTTGTTAACTATTTGAAATTATTTGTTTGAACATTTTAGAATTGTATAAATTATCAACAATAATCTATTGTACTTAGACTGTTTTGGAGCTTTTCTCCCCAGGACTCCATTGAAAACGGGTTCATCTTGGCCCAATGGACTATCCTGGTAAACCAACTGCAAATAAATAAATAAAAATAAATAAATAAACACACAGTGAATGAAGTATAACAAATTATTTAATTGCATTATCAAAACTTATTTAAAATTATTACATACACCTGGATTCAAACCCTATATCATCTTGGTTCCAAAAGAAATATGTCAGTGCATTTACATCTGCTGTCACAGAGTCAGCTAAGCAGCAAGTGTGTTTCATGCACTCAGTACTCAGAACTCTCATAATTTTAGCAATGAGTTGCCCATTTGTTTGCTGCTTAACTATGCACAAACTGGGAAACCAGTAAAAATGTGTACCTCACATATGCAAATACTTTGCCATTGATCGTGGAAACCTGCTTCTCGGTGGTGCACTATGGAAAGTGCACAATAGCATGTATTACTTATGTTTACTGTCCATTTAGTGCATTTAGTCTTCATCCCATGTAATAACAATATTTTAACAGTTAGACATGCCTATACCTTCATTTCATGCAGACCTCCGAATGTCTTCTCTCCAACATCCAGTGATGTCATCCACTATAAATTGCCATGCAGCCTTGTAAAATTCAGACTTGTGCCATGGCGCTTGTGTAAAGTACTGAGTTCTGTAGATTTCATTCCTTAGGTAGGGGTTCTAACTTCACTGCAGTTGACTGGTGTGTGTGTGTGTGTGTGTGTGTGTGTGTGTGTGTGTGTGTGTGTGTGTGTGTGTGTGTGTGTGTGTGTGTGTGTGTGTGTGTGTGTGTGTGTGTGTGTGTGTGTGTGTGACTGTCGAGTCAGAACAGCATAAGTGTGTATCCTGCAGATACCACTTCAATCCCATGCAATACTGATAATTTGACAGCTGGACATGCCTACACATCCATTTCATGCAGGCCTCCCAACATCTTCTTTCTAAAAAACAGTGCTGATGCTATCCATTAAAAATTGACCCGAAGCCTTGTAAAAGTCAGATTTGTGCCATGGCAGTTGCATGAAGTACTGAGTTCTCGGTCCGTGTACTTAGGTAGGGGAACTAATCTCACTGTAGTCAGCTGGGGTGTGTATGTGTCTGTGTGTGTTTGTGCACTTGCTTAACATAATAGAGAACATTTTACACCAGCATGTGGGACACTGCTATTACCATCTTCTCCTCACAAGACACTGCTGATGTAATCACCTATGAAGTCTTGTCCAACAGTCTCCAAGTCAAACTTCTACTGTGATATTAATATAATACATACAGTATCAACACACATCAAAGATTGCTACCAGAGCCATGAAGACACATGAGATGAAACAAAAACATGGAGATATTTCTTAAATTAGGAAAACAAATGCACAACTCAATGATAATGTAGACATCACACCCCTAAGAGCAGAGCAAGTGGCATGTGACCAATGTACTGAGGTAGATGGTATGCTGAACAACCACTAGTATGTGCCCACAGTATTGTCTTTCTTTTGTATGCAACACAACTCTTGAGTATGTGCAGGACATCCATATCAAGGGCCATAACATTTCCATAGTTCATAGTCTTTATCACACTAATAACTGAGTACAGTGCACCTCATTCATGTACCTCCATACACATCTTCCAGCAATGCACAATTCAAGTGTGCCACCTTTGCCAAAGTGAGCTCCCATACATCTTATTGGCCATACCTAAGTCATCATTTTGTTGCATAAACATTACTGTCTGATGGTGCAGACCCCCACCAAGGTAATATTACAGATGCATGTGTGACACCTGTTCCAATGATGCACACAGTACATGCATAGCTGTACTGTGTGCATCACACAGTACATGCATAGCTGTTTGATAACATTCATGGCATGGGTTACATTTGTGGCAGTGTGGATTGTGCCATATATTTATGCCATGCATACCTGTAAACTAGCCTGGATTGATCATAATATCACATACAGGTATAGCAGTGTCCCTCTTAACACCTGCAGCAGATGTTACAGTGTCAGGACAGTGTGCCTGATTACCCTCATAGATTGCTGACATCTCATAATAGTTGTACAAGGGTGTTTGTGCAGAACCATCTATGATCACTCACAATCACGTATGTTATGTCATAGACATGGGATTACTGGTGGTATTGTTTGCTATTGTCCACTATTGTTCCTGTTGTGCATGAGCCTGTAACTATGTGCCCCACTTGATGGAGACCTATGCTGACATTACAATCATATTCAGACAACTAATTTTGCACAGCTTCACAATATGCACCTAACCCCTATTGTATATAACATCCCTGATAGATGTCTCCATTGTTCATTTCAAGATTCTTATATCACAAAGACATCTTCTCCATTGTTATGTCATGTTGTGTGATAGTCACATAATATACATTTTAACTGTGCAGTCTGTACTGTATCATGTCAATATGTGATTAGTGTTCCTACTACAAATGTCTTCATTTACATGTCCTCATCTGCTGTACATTAAGATGTTTCACATGTCCTCTTTCCCTGTTTTCATTCCTACAATTCATCTGTGTGCCCCTCTTCAATATACACACTTCCCCTGACTGCTTATTTCAAATGGCAGTCCATGTATCATTACGGATCATTTACAGAGCTTTTGCACAGAATGCCTGAAATGGGATTTCACAATATTCTGCATTGTATACACTGCCCTGTAATGTGTTCGGACCACATACATTACTTTATTATTGACCCTGGTAATCACTGTAGCATTCCACTCAATCCTGCAGACCTAGTTTTCCCATAGGTAAACAGATCTAAATGCCTGCTGTCTGCTCCTATCCATGTTACTTTACACAGTTTCCTGGCTGGCAACACTGTTGCTAGCCACAAAACTGTATTTTTAAATGCAGTGGGTGGTATGAATATGTAATTAACCCTGCTGTTCACTGTGCAAAAAACATAAACTCCATGTAAGCTTTGTGCAAAGTCTACATGGAGTTTATTGAACCCCCAGAATAGTAATGACAAATTAAAGTAAGCATAACCAGCCATATCATAAGCTTGTAGAATATAACTAAAAATAAGCATAAATGGTAAATAAAATAGTTTTACAAAGAATAATTGATAAATTTATGAATGAAACTGGCATCTTATAAAATTTAAAGATTGACAGGAGATAACACTGACAATACTACACTGCATCCTCTTTGATCTGACATTATCTTCATATTCTACTACTTTATACTCTATTTATCTTTGTTTCTCACCTACTACCATAAATCCTACTCTACCCTGATTTTTTATGATCCAATCTACTCTCTTCACTACCTGTTTTTCCTGCTAAACTCCCTTATTCTCTTTAACTGTTACACACTCCTATTTTCTATTCTTGGCTCCCTCCCCCTCTGCTTTTTTCTTCACCCATAAGCTAAACACACCTACCTACTCAATCTTTCCTGGACTCATGTGGGCAGCTATATTTCAACAACCAAATGTCCTATATCCTCTCTAACCATTCTTTTTTTCTTCTTTGTATCAAGAAATACACCCTCTCTGACCTCTCCCTCTTACCAGGTGAGCCTTCAGTGTGCTAAAGAAAAGCCCTAGCCCAAGGGAAAGCTTCATCTACCTACCATTGGATGTTATAACCTCACACCCAGGATATTTACTAAAGGTTAATGCATGTACAACCTGAAGTGATTTTAATTGTTTTTACTTTGTATGTAATCAAATGGTCCCTTGTACATCACCAAGCCCAACTCTTTCCTCTCTCTCCTACCCTTTTTCCTATTCCCAGTCTCCAAGCCAGAATTAAACCTCTTTCATGATAAACCTCTGTAGTGATTTCCAGAAGTTTCCTAAACTGTTGCACTATCTCAATCTCTCCAAAACTATATATCTCAGAACTTCTTTGCTCCTTTCTTTCACATTTCTCTTTTTGGTTTCCATCTCTCCCCTCCCAGCCTACTCTCTTCTCACTTCTTACTGTTTTTTCTTCCTTAAGCACACTCCAAATACTGGCAATAGACATTTTACAGTCTTTTCCAGTTTCTCCCTACAATACTTTGCATTCATTTAACTTGCCTCACTGATTGTTTTTGGTAGCAAGATAAGAGACCAGGGCTCCATTCATCCTTGCTACACTCAGGCTCACTCTGCTCCCCTACCCTAGCCCCATTCTCAACCATTATCCCTATACTTATACTTATCCACAGACCACACCTACTTTCCCAAATCACCAAACACATCACACCTATTCCGCAGACCATGCTTCCCTTCCTAAGCCACCAATCACATCACATCTATTTCAGTGTACTAACATACATAGTTAACTACTCATTTCAATTTATCACAACCCTTCCCACTCTATTTCACACTTGCTGTAATACCAGTCTACCACCTCTCAGGAAGACGATAATTTCACCAACCTTATGCAATGCTGATTCAACACTTAACACTATGTATCTTGCTCAATACCACTTACCACTATACAACCTATCACAACCAACAAATCTTCATCTTCCACTCCCCAACAAAACCACTCACATCCCCCTATTCTGCCCTCTGTCCAACTTTACCATTACACCCTACTTCTTCAACAGCACCACAATTGATCTGTTCCATTATAAATACATCTATCCAAGGAGAACACTGACCATATCCCTCAAAACCGACAAACTTACTAAACTTACCCACCTATTCCTAGTCACCTTAGCACACATGAAACAAAATAGGGACATTCATCCCAATCCTGGCACCCAAATTACATCACAACCACTGCACTTCTATCCCACCCCAATCACTACAAACATCACATGCCCCCCTCTCAGAAGCTCAAATCTCCTAATCCTAAACATGAACATATGAAGCAAACTTAACAAAATACCAAAATTCCATGCAACTCTTAAACAATACTCTCCAGACTTAGCTATACTCAGAGAAACCTGGCCACACATAGTCAGCTCTGAATTTTTAACCCCTGGGTACATCATCCTTAGACTCAACAGAGCCTATAAAAAGGTGAGGTTATTGTTATAATTGACAAAGATAGCCTCAAAATTGAAGGGTTGGTTATCAACTCACCTAACCCCAACAACAGTGAAATTCTAATCTCCCACCTTCAAATAAACCACAACAACCACATCATTATTATAGCCATTTACATTCCCCTGGTAATAACCCTTCCACCATTGAAGACCTACTTCACTGGTGTTCAACAACATACACTCAGGAAACTATTATATTGGGTGACTTTAACCTTGACTGGGCAACCATTTCCTCTAACAATCTCACCAACTTTATAAACCTATATGGTTTCTCACACTTAATCCAATCCCCCACAAGGGTGGATAAGCACAGTAACAAACATTCAATACTAGACTGGGTTCTCACCAACAAAACCTCCCTGTACCTCAATATGGTTGTCTCCCTGACAACTTAAGCAACCATCTACTCACTTACTTTTACAGACAGCACAACATCACCCCAAACAACTCTGTCTACAAATACATTCACAGCAAAAAAAAAACAATTTTCTCCAGATATCTTTAGTAGCCTCCTGTAAAACTGTAACTGGACTCCACTAAAGTACCTCCCATTAGACTCAGCCATACAGTATTTCAATGAAAAATTTGCCCAAATCCTAAACAGCCCTGCCCCATCAGAAAATCCATATAAAATCCAAACACCGTGGCTCTCTAACAAAACCAAAACCTGAAACTAAGAGACAAAACCTGGAGCCAATACCAAGAATCAAAAAATAAGTCTCTTCTCCTTAAATATAGCCAAATGTGCAACCTTGTTGCAAAGCAAATTAGACAGTATAGAAAACTTACCACACAACTATAGGTTCATAGGTAGGTACTAGGCTATCAGCCTTGGGGCCTATACAAGCCCAGCCAAAAAGGTACCCTGGCTTTTGCCACACAAGAAAATTATTTTCCTGTGCCACTGTAGAGCAGAGCCACAGAGGTGATCCCTGGGGTGAATTTCCTATTTCCCATCCAATCATCAAGATTTTTTTTGAAGAGTTCTAATGAGGAGCTTTGTTTGATATAGATAGGTAGTTTATTCCAGAGTATGGGAAGTCTCTGGGACAGGAATCTATCCCTCCGGCATGTTCTGTTTATTGTGGTGACAAGGTTTAGGTCCCTAGAGCGTGTAGCTCAGAGGGATTGGGATTTCTTTAAGTGGAGCATGTCCAACAGCTCTGGGTTTGACATAGCTTTGTATGTTAGGCAGAGATCACCTCTGAGTAGGCGATATGCGATGGAGTAAAGCTGGAGTTTTTTTTAGATGGTCTGCATAGGGCATCTGTTTGTGGCCGGTAATCCTCTTTGTGAGGTATTTCTGTGGCCTTTCCAGTTGTTGTAGATATCTTGTGAGGTACATACCAAAAGGGGCATTGCACTCTATAATGGGTCTAATGAGTGATGAGTAGAGGGGAACAATTACCTCTTTTTTTCTGGATGAGAAACCTTTTGTGATGAGGTGTGCCATGTAGAAGGATTTCCTGACTACTGTGGCAATGTGATTATCAAAGGAGAGACTACTGTCCACCCGTGTCCCAAGGTCTCTTATCACACTTTCGGTGTCAAGTATACTACCGCCTATGTCGTAGTTCATGGATACAGAGTTTTTACCAAAGGGGATGACAATGCACTTTTTGGCATTGAGCTTGAGGCCATGGCTTTGACACCAGGCATCTGTCTTAGTGAGACCCTTTTGTAGGATGTCCACATTGTTAGGAGTTTTGATTATTGCTCCTAGTTTGCAGTCATCTGCGAACTTCATTAGCCAAAGACCTTCTGTGTTAGCCTGTACTTCAGAGAAGTAGATACCAAACAGGAGAGGACCCAGGACTGAACCCTGTGGTACTCCACTTGTCACTGGTCTGAAGTCGGATTTGGATTCTGCTACTTTCACAGTGTAGGTTCTGTCAGTGAGCCAGTTGGCAACCCATCTTGTGACATAGGGATTTATACCTAGTTTAGTGAGTTTATCTATAATTCCAGAGTGGGGGATCGTGTCGAAAGCCTTGGCAAGCTCTAGATAGGCTGTGTGAACCACCTTACCCTTGTCTACAGCTTTGGTGACTGCTTCAAAGACATCTATCAGGTTTAGGAGACATGATCTGCCTTTTACAAACCCGAACTGGGTGGGATCCAGAGTTTGGAGATTTCCAATGTCTTTGTTTATAAGTTCCATGATGATACATTCCATGGCCTTGCAGACCAGGCTCGTCAGGCTAATGGGGCAGTAGTTACTGGGGTCCGTGGTGGCTCCCCCCCTTGTGGAATGGGATAACTGTTGCTGTGAGCCATTCAGCAGGCACAAAGCCTGAGGCTATGACTGAACATGGTACTTAGTTGGGGTGCCAGTTCATTCTGTAGTTCATGTAGAACGCAGCCTGGGATGTTGTCTGGTCCCATGGATGCTGTGTTTTTGGCTTTGGAGAGTATGGTTTTTACCTGTGCAGCCATGATTAGAGGAACTTTGCATTCTTCTGGTATAGAGATGGGCTCTTTAGGGGGTGAGAGGGGGGTAAAGTTAGCACTGAACCTATCTGTCAGGATGTTGGCAATATCAGCTGGGTCTGTATATTTAGTGCCATTGTGCTGTAACTCAGAGCAGATCTGAGTGTTGCCATTGAGATTCTTGACATAGCTATAGAATGCTTTGTGGTTGTCTTTAGAATCAGTGGTGATTTTGTTTTCATAACTAGCTTTGGAGGATTTTATCAGGGATCGCAGCTTCTTACTGAGGCTGACCAGGGAGCTCCTCCACTCGTGGGATTTTACTCTCTTTTGCAAGAGTTTCTTCCTTCTGTTGTACAGTTTGTTTATGGCAGGGGACCACCAGATTGGCTAACTTTTTTTGGAGGATAGCGTCTTGGTTCTGTTTGGGATAGCACAATCCATGCACTCATGTAAGTGCTTATAGAGTGCAATTGTGTAGGATTCAGTAGTCGTTACTGTACTGTCTATCTGCATGGGTGTCATGATGTTCACGACTTCTGTCTTAAGAAGCATGAAGTTGGCTTTGGAGAAATTTTTTACCATGGTTTCCTTAACGGGGGGTGGAGGCAGGATTTGGATATCTAGGGTAATTAGCTTATGGTTGGATCGGACCAATGAGACATTGACTTCAGGTGTGGAACACCGGTCACTCATATTGGTAATGACTAGATCTAGGATATTGTTGCCCCTGGTGGGGGTGTGGATAAGTTGATCCAGGGCATTGGAGTTTATGAATTCCAGAAAGCGCTGAGTGAAGGAGTTGGTACATGAGTAGTTTTCCCAATTAGTGGTGGGGTAGTTGAAATCGCCCATTATTAGGGTGTTTGGTTGAACCCTAATATTCTCCAGTTCATCAAGAAAAGAGGAGTGGAAATCCTGGGGCATAGTGGGTGATCTGTAGCAAGCTACAATTTGGATGGCAGTTTTGCCCAGAGTTAGTTGTACTTGGATAACCTCAGCTGCATTATGCTGAGCAACTAGCCTGGAGGTGTGGATATCCTTAATGAATATGGACACACCCCCACCTTTGGTGTTCCGGTCCAGGTTACATGGCTGAAAAGTGTGGTATGAGTTATAGCCTGGTAGTGCAGGGGAGCTATCTGGAGCCTTGAACCAGGTCTCAGTCACTGCACAGATATCGATGTTGTCCATTTTAAGGAGTGCCTTGAGGGAGTGCATTTTGAGATTTAGACTTCTAGCATTGATTAGCATCACCCTCAGTTTTTGCTTGCCTGTTCCTGTTACAGTGGTGAATTTGTCATTTGAACCTTGCCTAAAAAAGGCACTATAGGGGCAGCAAGAACCTTAACCAGTATCCAGAATCCCAGGGGTGACAGGTGCAGGCCATCTCTGGCAAAGCATCATGGTCTGTCGACCATGTCATCCCAGGCAGACAGATACTGGATCCCTTTAGAATGGCACCAGAAGCTTAGCCAATTGTTGAAGACAATCATTTTGTCCTTGTACTGCAGCATCATTCTGGGTGATGGCAGAATGCTACTCAGGGCTAGGGTCATACCTGCCTGGGCTACAAGATTGGAGAGCTCTTCCATGTCTCTTTTCATGTAGTCCAGGGAGGTAAATCTCAGGTCGTTCACACCAACATGGACAATGACAGAGTCATATTTGTACTTGCTGTGGAGTGACCTGAGTGCGTGGGTAATGTGGTGGATCCTGGCACCCGACAGGCAGCTGACAGTAACCTTCTCCTTGTTTAGCCTGGTGAGTGGGACATCAGTGTGCCTGACTATAGAGTCGCCTATGACTAGTGTGTTGGGTACATTGTTTTGCCTTATTGGCTGTGGTTGAGTGGCACACTGAGTCTATGGGCTATGTGTCATTTGGGTTGTGTTGGGGGGTGGAGGTTGCTTGCATTTCTGCTTTGGAGGTCTCTGTTGTTTGAGCAGATTATTACTGAGAGCCTCCGCGAATGTTTTTGTGTTTCTATGTGTGGATTTTGGTGGTGTAGATTTAGTGAGACTATGTGATGAGTGTGGTGTGGTGCAAGTGTTTACCTTCTCCTCTTGACTGTCAAGTTCAGTCTTGATTGGAGAGAGCTTTACCTCCAGTTTGGCTAGATAAGTGCATCTCTCACAGGTTGTAGTGTTGGGTGGTAGGAGGAGAGGGTTGTCTGTGTACATGAGACAATTTCTACATTGCCCCAAGATGCCCAGATTCATCAGACAGACAGGAGAGAACACTGGGAGATGACCCTTGGACATGCTTGAATAAAAAAACGGTTTTCCTCTAGATAAGTGAGGAAAGTGAGTACAAGAGCTGTTTTTCTCTAAGCAAGTGAGGAAAGTAAGTACCAAAACTGTTTTCCTCTAGGTAATGAGGAAGGTCAAGTGCTATAATAATTAGTAAGTTATTTAGTGTTTACAAGTTCTGAACAAGTGCTGATCACGAATAAGCAAATTCAAGTGCTAAAAGTAAGAATCTGTATCTGGACTAAACTAGTTACAGGAAAGGGGGGAAACAAGTGCAAATGTGGGCTTTTAAATCAGAAAGTTGAGAGAGATGGTAAAATTGCCCAAACAGCCAATAACTACAATTTCTGGGCCAGAACCACCCCTTATGTGGTAGATAGGTTACCTAGTGCTTACCACTCCCACTGATAAGCTAGAAGGCTTCCCTCCAACACAGAAAGCTTGGGGGGGGTTCAGAAGCTTACATACAGTCCTGGATACAGCAAATCTGAATCTGGACTACACTAGTTACAGGAAAGGTATATATATATATATATATATATATATATATATATATATATATATATATATATATATATATATACAGAAAAGTAGCTAAAACAGCAGTCAAAACAATTCAAATGCAGTGCAAGCTAGCACAACTGAGTATGTAGCAATGTTAGACCAAACAGTTTAAAAAATGCAATTAAATTAAAAATGACTAAAAACAATGCAGAAGAAGTCTATTAGGTAGAATGAGGTAAAGAGATGGGACTGGGGGGAGTGTCTCAGATCAAATCTACACTGGGGGCGGGCAACTGCAAAAACTTCCAAATTTAAACAATACAGGAATAGGGAGTGTGGGCAGTAGGGAGGGTGGGTATGGGAAAACTAACACCTTCAGCAGATATCTGAAAAACTATACAGTGAAGCAAAAATAACAGTGCACAACTCTGAAGTCAGCCAGCAATGATATAAAGTTAGTCAAACAACAATTACCAGTACACAACTCTGAAGTGCCAGAAAAATATACTCAGCTCTGTATATCTCCAGATAGTTCGAAGAGCACTCTTTCAGGACACAGGAAGGCTCCAGCAATGATATGCAGACTTCTTTACTAAGAGGGTCTAAATTTATGCAAGTAATCCTTGAGATGGTCAGATAACACACAGGATTTAAAACCAGTTATACCAACTTAAGACACAAAGAAAGGGGGAGGGGGAAACCCCTTCAGCAGAGATCTGAAAAACTATACAGTGAAGCAAAAATAACAGTGCACAACTCTGAAGTCAGCCAGCAATGATATAAAATTAGTCAAACAACAATTACCAGTACACAACTCTGAAGTACCAGAAAAATATACTCAGCTCTGTATATCTCCAAGATAAGCACTGCAACAACCCCCATAAATTCTGGAAAGCCATCAGCCAATTATTAAAACCAAGTCACAACACTACCCCAGTCCCATCCACAACAGAAACTACCATAAACATTGCAACCCTGTTCAACTCTCGCTTTATTAATTCCATTCTATTATTTGTACAAACAGAATCTGTTTCTCCACTACCCATACCTTCACACACAATAGACAACCCAAACTCCTTTACAATAAAACCAATCCAAATTAATACCATTAAGAAACTCCTGTCCAAGCTAAAGCCATCATCACTTGCAGCTGACCAGCTCCCCAATGAATTCCTCAAAATAGCATCCAATGCCATCTCCTACCCCATATCCATCCTAATAAATTGACCTATAAAGGAACAGTATATCCCTAAACTGTGGAAAGTCTCTTACATCATCCCTCTGCACAAGGATAGAACATCCACAGATTTCACTAACTACCATCCAACAGCTATACTTCCCCTTATAGCAAAAATACTTGAAAAATGTATTCACTCACAACTACTCTATTGCCCAACAAATAACAACCTCCTAGCCTCATCCCAGCACAGTTTTAGACTCAAGCACAGCACCACCTCTGCACTGGCCAGCTTTACCAACTCAATCAACCAAATCTGAAATTCAGGACAACTTTTTAATCCACCATCTTTCTCCATACGTCTAAAGCTTTTGATACCATTTCACATCAGAGACTGCTCAGTGAGCTAGCCTCTGTAAACCTTTCACTAACAGACATTCACTGGTTTCAAAGCTACCTGTCCAACAGACAACAAGCAGTAAAATGGCAAGATGAACTCTCTCTCTTCTACTACCTGTATCTATCAGTGTATCACAAGTGTCCATTCTAGGACCATTACTATTCATCATTTTCACTATCAAACTCCATTTAGCTTCCAAACATGCAATCATAATCCAATATGCAGATCCTGTCTTATATAATCAGCTGACTCTTTCCCAGAACTCCTTCAAACTACCCAACAATCCTTCCTTGACATCAAAGAATTCCTGTCTGACTCCCAACTTATCCTAAAGAACCCAACAAAACAAAATTAATTCTCTTCACTGACAAAACAATACTCTCTACATCCAATATTTACCATCTACTCCACTAATAACACTACAATAGAATCTGCTGAATACAGCAAACTCCTTGATGTTACTATTGACAACAATCTTACATTTGATAAACATCTAGCTACTACCATTAAAAAGATACATAACAAACTAGGCTCACTCTATCAAGTTAAACCTTTCCTCACTAATACTACCAGAAAGTTCATAGCCAACACACACTTCCTCTTCTCCCTTCTATACGCCTCACCTATATTCACTAATCTTAGGAAAACAGACCTAAAAAAATGGAATCCTGCTACAACAAAATAGCAAAATTTGCCACTGGCCTCCCCACTGTAACTCACTTCATCGACTAAAATGGCTGGAACTCTCAAACCTACTACCTTTGAATCAACTAAACTTCACACATAATATCTTGCACCACCCTAACAACTGTCCAGCACTAAAAGACCTTATTTATTCCTATAGTAGCAAAAGATCCCTAAGAACAACCAACAAACCTCTTCTAGAAGTAACCAAATCCAACAATTACTATGGTGACTCCATCATATCAAATGAGCTATCCAAAATCTGGAACTCCATACCCCAAACAATCATCAATACGATTAACCCATTAAAGTTTAAAAGACTCCTGAAAGAGCACCTTACCAACAAATGGCTCTGCTCCTGTAACAACCCTGGATGATCTATTTCCTCCTCTCCTATCGCCTTCTTCATCCGCTTTCTCAAACATTAGACCTTACTAAATTCTCTAATAGCTTCACCCTCTCTATCCTCCCTCTATCCCACCCACTTTACCTTACTTTTTTACCCCCACCCTCCCCACATTCCAACATGCTTCCACTGTTCTTACCACACCTGTTCTACAGTACTTTGTCTATTACATAACTGCACTGACAAACTACTCTACACTCCCTATTTGCCAATTATGTTTCCACAATACAACTACACCCACTCTGCAGTTCAATTTCTAGTCTATCAATAAGACCCCGTTCCTGTACTACTCTAAGCTCATATGTCATCCACTTGGACTCACCCCAACAACCTACCATCCCTAACAGCTCAAATTGCATGTCTTTGCAATTTTTGTGCTACTTTTACTGTTTACTAGCACATACCTTGTCACTTACTTGCTAGACCCAACTTGGCAAGAATATGTTTTCCTCTCTGTCCAGTTTAACTTTGTGTCTTCTCATTAAAATTTTTAATTATGCTTACTTACGATGTTAACTGTTAAACATGGAAATGTTATCATTTGGCATGTTACCAATGTGGTATCCACCTGTTACATTTTTATCACAACTTTTTTATGTACATGGAGCGTGTCCTCATAAACTTTGCATATATTTGACTCTCTAACTAAATGTTTTATGTGTATCTACGCTGCATTTTGTATTTTGACACTTTGTTTGTCTTGTAAATGTGGAGCTTTTCTCCCTGGGCCTCCACTGAAAAGGGGCTTTCTTTCAGCCCAGTGGATGATCCCAGTAAACAAATGTAAAATAAATAAAATATATAAATTTTGTTTAAGTTTATTCTGATTCTTCTCTTCAAGAAGGCACTCATATCATGTTCACTAAAATATTATTTTCCAGGCTGCTTTTCTTCTTTAAATGTACCATAACCATTTGACTTTTAAAATTATGTTATGTAAAACTGTACCTTTCTTTTTCTTCTAATCTACAGATGTGTGTGTTTGAGCATGTGTGTGTGTGTGTGTGTGTGTGTGTGTGTGTGTGTGTGTGTGTGTGTGTGTGTGTGCACATAAGGAAGCATGTATCTCTATGACGCAGATAGTGTTTTTTTTTTAATTTTGGTTACTGGGCTAAAGCACTAATCAAATTTGACCAATTGCATGCTCAGCCCAGGCTGAAAACTTTCTAATAATGGCAAAGTCAAGTTATGGTTATTAACAGTGTGAACAGTAAAGTAGTTAAATTAGAATAGAAAACAAACAATATGTAACATCTGACATATGGATGGTTCACTGGTGCAGTGGTAGTGCTGTTCCCTCACAACAAGAGGTTCTTAGGTTTGATTCTCAACTGGGATACCTTCTGTGTGAAGTCTGCATGTCCTCCCTGTGTTCATGTGGGTTTCTTCTGGATACACCAATTTTCTCCTACATTACAAAGAGATGCATTTGGAGCTTTTCTCCCCGGACCTCTGCTGAAACTTGGCTTTGTTCCAAGTTGGACTTTCCTGGCAAATAAATGTTAAATAAATAAATATCTACATGTTTACAAATAATGGTCACAGCATATACAGAAGAGTATGACAGAAGAATACCACATTAAAAGTTAAGGCAAATAATTTCTTACTAAACCAGGTATCTAGTAGATAAAATGCTTGTAAATTGTAAACTGGTATAGCGAATAAGAAGACTTGTAAGTAGGTGAGGTGGGAATATTATGCAAGAACGTTCGGACACTAAGTGTAAAGAAAGTATAAGTGAATAATACAATGGGTGAACAGATAATGGTTAAAGAGAGAGTAGGCAGAAGTTAGAAAGAAGGTGGGAACTAAAAATATAGAGAGGGATATAGTTTATAACTCAGAGAAGCTTGTCAGATAAAGTTAAGTAAACAAGTAAGCAGCACAGGGCTTATAGGAGGAATAGAGGGTCAGGAGATCTGTCCAACTATCTGCACTTCAAATGTTTGAACAAGTACTATTTGAATTAAGGCCTGAAGTTTTTTTAGTCCATTATTTCAGCAAGGTTGAATGAAAGCGATTTCCAAGGCTTAGGGGCAAGAACTGAGAATATGTGGTCAGTGGAAAGTAATTTTGTGGAAGAAGTTAGAAGAGTGGGACCAAGTGAAGCTTGGCTTTTACAGTTATATAAATTCACACCAAAGAAGGACTCTAGCACCAAGAAATCAAATATTATGACTTTAATAAAGTCCACAACTCTGGATCTGTCTCACAAAAGACTATGGTTTCACTCAGTTTCTAAGTAAGGGTATCATTAAAGTTTTAAAAATTAGTACTCTTTCAATCTTTGATGGTAGTGAAAAGTGCTCTTCTCAGCACACATGATGTGCCCAAAAATAACTCCTTCTGTAATTCATAAGGAGTTATATGTGCTGGTAGCATATCTAAATACAACTACAAATACTTTTTTATTATTTATTTATTTTATTTATTTATTTGACATTTGTTTACTGGGGTGGTCTGACTGAGTCTACAGAACCCAGGGAGAAAAGCTCCACATACAGTACAATACAAATACAGTATAATCCAATACAATACAAATTACATTAGAAATACTATACACAAATAAGTTGAAAGAACAAACTATGCTACAAGATGTTGCAGTATATTACTACACATCTAGACAATTCTATAAAGTTAAAACATTATAGACAATAATAGTCACTCTCACCATAAATGATGTAGATAGTGTCCAAAACAATAGTAGGTAGGTAGTGCAGTGTGTGATATTGACTGTTATAGTACATGAAAAATAGAATGTTCGTTTCAGTTAGGAATGTAGCAGCCAGAAATTTAGTGATGCAGATAAAATAAAACAAATAAATAAATAAATAATAGTGAAAGTGCCTCAGGATCTTGCAGTCTGTAAGGGTTTGAAATGTGACAGAAGAGGACAATGAGGCTAGTGTGGAAAAAGAGGAGGACCTGAGCATTAGGCAGGCTTTATGCAGGAACAGAGCCAAGTATTTTTGAGATGATATTTTAAACAGGCTTTGAAATGGGTTAGGCCAGGCATAGACCTTAAGGACTAGACCATGACCTTATGTTAAATGCAAAAAAAATGTATTATCATACCATTTGGCAAAAACACGTTCCCTGCTGATTACCACATCAATGGCAACCTCCTAAGCACACAACCCGTGGTGAGAGACCTGGGTACTGACAACAATCTTACATTCGACCATCATGTGGCAGCAGTGGTCAGAAAAGCTTTTTACTTGGTTCATCTCATAAGTAAAGGGATTGCATCCAGAAAAAAGGAGGTTATTATCTCTCTGTACTGTTCCCTCATTAGACCTATAATTGAGTATAACACCCCATCTGGTATGTACCTCTCCAAACACCTGCACCAACTGGAAAAGCCACAGAAATACCTCACAAAGAGAATCCATGGCCTCTAACACCTGTCCTGTGTGGACAGGCTCAAATCACTATCACTTTACTCTGTATCATACAGATTGCTCAGAGATGATCTGTGTCTCACCTACAAGGCAATATCGGACCCTGCCCTACTAGAGATGCTCCATATCTGCAAGTCTAACTCCTCACACATTACCCACTCAGTAGGCCTAAATCTAATATGTGACATCAACAAAACCTGCTGGAGAGACATGTTTGTCTCCCAGAGGCTGCCCCATCTCTGGAATAGACTTCTCACACATGTCAAACAGAGTGCCTCACTGACCCTCTTCAAGTGCAATCTTGATGAGTGGATGGGAAACCACAAATTTGTCCCAGGGGGTTCCACCTTTGTCCTTTATTGACAAGGGTGACAGCTGCTGACTGAAGTTTCTTTTTTGGGGATAAACTCTTGGCTAGGCTTGTAAGGGCCCCAGGGCCATTAGCCTAGTAGCCTCCTATGATCCTATGACTTGGTAGCTAGAGGTAGTGAATTTGAAAGTACAGAGACAGAGTATGAATACAGAGAGTGACCTGGTTTTCTTGTGGGTTTTGAGATAGCTAAGAGATTTTTGTCTTCTGATTGTAGGTATCGATTTGATGTGTAAGGTGTGATTAGATTGGCTAGTGCTAAGGAGTGTTTGAATGAAGTATAAGT